>NC_141028.1:22335000-22415000 GCF_052040795.2 Danio rerio
TCTTGTAAATAACCCTGTAAAAAAACAAATAAAACCTGTAAATAACAAAACATTTGCATTTGCATTTTACTCCACGAAAAACAAATAATTAACAAAATGAAGGTAATAAACATTTGTGATGTAGTACACTTTTTAATGATTATTTTAAGTGGTATTAAGTTTGGCTATAATTTCAGCTATTAATAAGACTTGTTTATATGAAATATAATTAAAAAAAAATTTAATTATAAGTCCTGACTCTTGCATAATTAAACATTTTATAATAGGTACTTTGGTACACAAAAAATCTGTTTATTAGTTGCAATAATCTTTTTCATTCATTCCTTCAATTAAAAACAAGCTATTTACATATTTATTAAATCAGATCGAACCATAAAAACATGACATTTTTGCTGTAATTTCTAGATGTATTGATCACATTATTTGATTAACCTTTTTCTGCCCACCACAGAGCTCTACCATGAAGAGACCTGTCATTCCTACTGAATTCGGGGCCAAGGTGCCCACCATTGTCCGCCAGCGTTACCTTAACATCTTCATCGATGAGTGCCTGAAGTTCTGCTCCTCTGAACAGGACGCTTTCCAATTAGTGAGCCATACAGCTTTCACAATTTCATTTCGTTTAATGTAGTGTCGGGCCCCTCACATATGATTGTGGGTGTTTTCTCTCCTGTCAGGCTCTTGAGGAAGAGAAGGTGGTTTATGACAGAAGCAGCAGTAAAAACATCTACCTGAATGTGGCTGTGAACACGGTGAAGAAGCTCCGCAGCAGAAGCACGCCTGCGTCTCCTGTCACCAGTCAGTCTGAAACACACATTCAGATCAATACACTTCTCAGTTCACTACATTAATTTAATGTGACTGAGCGTACTCTAAACTACGGTTACATTCTTAATTCTTACTATCAATCACACTCTTAAGATGTAATTGATTTACCTTTTCACAATATAGGGCTTTTTTTTGTTTTAAGATTTATTTTTGGCCTTTTTGCCTTTATTAGATGGGACAGTATTTAGACAGGAAGCGAAGTTGAAGAGAGAGAGGCAGTAGGGTAGGGAAATGTTCTCGAGCCGGGATTCGATCTCGGGACGCCCTGACGTGCTACTGCACCATATGTCGACGCACTAACCACTAGGCTATTGCGCCGACACAATTTAGGGCTTTTAACGGATCTTAAAATAGCAGGAATTCAAAAAATTCATAACGTATAAAATTGAATGTTGCATGCCACACTAAAATAAATATGTAAAATTATACTGTTGCTTTCTATTAGAAATATAGAAACATCCTTAAATCATGGTCATTTCTTGATTCTGCATCTCCTATAAAGGCAAGTCTTGTTTCTTGAGAAATAGAACAGATTAAGTTTGTCAGATGTCAGCTCCATAGGTTAACTTTTAACTGTTTCAACTTTTTTTGGACAGTTAGTATATGTTTGTTCTTGTTTTAATCATAAACTGGTGATTTTTGTGCTGTTTGTTCCTCAGAGAGCCCGGCTGTATCTGTGAACAAAAAAGCTCAGTCTCATGAAGAAGTTCTTGGCGGACGGCTCGCTGCCACAACCAGCTTCACTATTAACCGCTCCGGCAAACAGCATGATGTCAACCCTAAAGGTACTTTTTTCTGTTTTTTGCTTAATTTTTAGTATTTAGTTTTTAGTGTTTTGTTTAGTTTTTTTGTGTGTTTTGTGTTATTTTTTGTTTTGTGTGTTTTGTTTCGTTTTTTGTGTTTTTTTTTGTTTTGATACATTTAGTTTTGTGTTTTTTGCTTTGTTCTGTGTTTTGCTTTGTCATTTTAGTTTTTTGTTGTGTTCTTTGTTTTGTGTGTTTTTTGTTTAGTTTTTTTTGTGTTGTGTTAGTTTTTTGTTTTATTTTGTGTCTTTTTGTTTTGTTGTGTTGTGTTTTTTTTGTTTAGTTTTTTTGTTTTGTGTTTCGTTTCGTTTTTCTGTTTTTTTGTGTGTTTTTGTTTCTTTCATGTTTTGTGTTTTATTTTGTGTTTTTTTGTTTTGATTGTGTGTTTTTTTTTCTTTGTTATGTGCCATCCTTTATAATTTGTTTCATTTTTAAATTTTATTATTTGGTTTGCTTCATTTTATTTAATATATTTTTATTATATTATTTTATTTTATTTTGTGCAAAAGCAAAAACTCTGCTTTTTGTATTTTTAAATTGCATTTTAAATTTTAAATGTGTGTTTTTTGAAGTTGTAATCTTTAGTACTTTAGTTTCAGTAATTTAGTAATTTTTTAGTTATAGCACTCTTCTATACACAACATTTAAAAGCATGATATCTGAAATTGACCAAAAAGTGATCTGTTTTAGCAATTAAACTTCTCGTATGATAAGAATAGGGGCCAGGTATTTATGCTTTTTTATGTTATGCATGTTGTTTTTCAGGTGCCATTCTCTACAAGAAACTAAGAAAATATGCCATGACAGAAGAGCAGCTGCAGGAGCACGGCTACCCTCTGCCTCATCCAGAGATATCAGGACACGCTGTCGTCCATAACCTACCAGAGAAGAAAAACAATGACCGTAGGCTTCTTTTTAATAATCTTGTTTCTTTATGCTAATTGTTCACATTACATTCGATAACAGAGTCAAGCCACTAGATGGTGCTACACTCAAACCTACATCACACCATATGCCCAATGTTTTTATTTCCAGTAAAAATACAAGTTCACGGATTTATGACAAGACATGCTGTTTATTATGTTTGGAAAAATCTTCCTCTTTCATAACTTGTCCTAAATGTGTTCCTCAGCTTTTTCCAAAATTTGCTGTCGATGTGGAGCTGAGTATAAGGTGAACTCTAACGGCAGCTGTGTGCGTAAAGAGGAGTGCAGTCATCACTGGGGCAGGTTACGCAGAAACAGAGGTCAGTGTGTGGATGCGAGAGGAGATTCTGGATCTGTTTCATGTGGTTTCAGTGTTTATTGTGTGTGTTATCTCTCTGTCAATGGAAACAGTGATCTGTTTATTTGTTTTATATAGTTCCAGGAGGTTGGGAGACACTTTACAACTGCTGTTCAGGTGCGGTCGGCTCTCCTGGATGTGAAGTGTGTAAAGTAAGTCTCCTCTATCATTATTTTTCTCAAGACAACAAATATTTTCTGTATCCATTAAATGAGATTTAAAATGTGCTTTGTGTGACTTGTAAATTTGAACAAGCTTAGTTTTAATTAAAATCTGCAAAACTATAATTATTTTAACTATCATTCCGCAAATGATTTTTTAAAACCAAGTTTTACCATTTTTCTATTATTTACATAATGTTTATATATACATGTGCATATTTACATTTAAATGATTTCTTTTTTGGCACATGGGAAGTAAAATAAATCTATTTATAATGCTTGTCAACAATTACACACACACATACATGCATTTAAAAGGGGAAGATCCTATTTCTTTGAAATAACTGAGGCATCCTTCTTCTCTATCTGTTCTAATAACAGGTCTCTGAGTAACATAAAACATATTGGTACAAACAGGCACGTGCACACATAGGGTTCAACCTGTGCAATGCACATGCCCTTTTTAGTCTTGGATATAAAGTGCCCTTCCAAAATGATCAAAAGTGCCCTCGCGACGCGACACACCCTCCGTCCCGCCCTTCTGTAGGCGCGCGACAACACCGCTCTTGAGTACGCGCGCTCAACCCACCCCCTCCCCCCGCTTTACAGTACGCGTACGACAACACAGCTGATCAGAACGCGCACGACAAAAACAACAGCCCCCACCCCCGCTCTTCAAAAAATGTATCCTCCACATGCCCTTTGGACGGTCTCTGCACGGGCCAGGGTACAGCCCTTTTAAAGTATTTTCAAGGGCTGAACAATATATGGCTTTAGCATCGATATCACAATGTGCGCGTCTGCAATAGTCACATTGCAGGGTATGCAATGTTGAGATTATAAGTAGACACGAGCCATTATTTCGAAAAACATGCTGATGATTAACATTTACTCCTTATTTAAAACTCTACAAATGTCATGTGTTGTAAGGCCTGTTACTGTATTAAGGCACAAGAAATTGTACCATTTGTAATAAATTTGTAATTAATTAGTTATTAAATATTCATTTTATTAGATTATTTTTACAATAAAGACTATACTGTGCTGTTTTTACATATGACTATTCAGTTTCTAATCTTTATTTTACTTTTATATTTGCTCTATTGTATTTGTTTATGCTTTTAAATTGTTATTATATTTTAATCATGGGGCGACACGGTGGCTTAGTGGGTGGCACTGTCGCCTTACAACAAGAAGGTCACTGGTTCAAACCCTGGGTCAGTTGGCATTTCTGTGTGGAGTTTGCATGTTCTCCCCATGTTCATGTGGGTTTCCTCCTGGAGCTCTGGTTTCTCCCACAGTCCAAAGAAATGCTGCACAGGTGAATTGAATAAGCTAAATTAGCCGTAGTGTATGTGTGTAAAGGCAAGAGTGTATGGGTGTAAAGGCAAGAGTGTATGGGTGTTTCCCAGTGTTTGGTTGCGGTTGGAAGGGCATCCACTGCGTAACATATGATGGATAAGTTGGCGGTTCATTCCACTGTGGTGACCCCTGATAAATAAAGGGACTAAGCCAAAAAGAAAATGAATGAATGAATTTTAATCATGATTCACACCCAGAATAATTCCAAATCAGTCTAAATTATTGAATTCTTCCCAAATGGAGCTATTCCAGCTCTCTGGTGAAATGATATTCATATCGCAATATATTTTACAGAAAAATTAAATATTGCAATGACTTATTTTTTTTAACATTGTGCAGCCCTAATGTATTCATTGTATGTTTCCATAAGGACTGTGGTGTAATAACCAAATATTGAAATTTCCAAAAATAGCTTAAGCATACATAGGCAATTATACCATATACTAATGACAAACATATAATGTTAAAGTACACAAGATGTTTTTTTAGTGTGTTCAGAAGTCTTTTGTTTGCCTAAACAGGACAATGAAGTCTTTCGTTAGTTGAATCTATCAGACAAAGCTTTCAATAAGGTGTTTAGAGGGAGCTTTATACTGAATAGAGTTCATTAAGGCTTGTGTGCATTCTGTGAGGAATACGAATAACTGTTTTTCTGTTTCCTTTTTCTTCAGCAACATGTACAAGATGGCCGAAAGGAATCTTTGGATGGTTTTGTAAAGACTTTTAGCAAGCCCTTGCCAGTAGATGGTAATGCCGGCGTCTACGCCTTGGACTGTGAAATGGTGAGAATAACAGTTCTTTAAAAACACCCACACTCAGTTTAGAAGTGGATAAATGCCTAATAAAAGAAACAGGATGAAACTCTGTAGGCTCTTTATGAAGATGATTTAAAGCTTTTACATTACTTGTTTTGTAGTGCTACACAAAGCAAGGTCTGGAGCTGACCAGAGTGACCGTCATTAACTCTGAACTCAAGGTGGTCTATGACACTTTTGTCAAACCAGGGAGCAGAGTGGTGGATTACAACACACGGTAGGACTTGTGTTAAGATAGAACTCACATTTACCTTCAGTTTTCTTGTTAACATGACAGCTGTGTCCAGGTTTTCAGGTGTGACTGCGGATGATCTGGAAAACACCACCATCAGCCTGCGGGATGTCCAGGCGGTGCTGCTCAGCATGTTCAGTGCAGACTCCATCCTCATCGGACACAGTCTAGAGAGCGACCTGTTTGCGCTCAAGGTTAGCAATTTTAACATAGCATTTTTTGGAATTTTAATTGTGCTCTTGTCATACATAATCTTTGCAAAACAGGAGTATTATTGCAAGAAATTGCAGCGTTGAGATATCTATTTATCTTAAAGGGTTAGTTCACACAAAATGAATAATTCATCTTTTTTTTTTTACTCACGCTCATGACGTTCCAGATCCCAGAGACCTTTGTTAATGAACCGTTTAAGTATTATGTACTACTTTATTCAGTTACTATATGCCTTTAAAATGCTCTAAACATTTTGCCTTAATTTTGCAATAAACAATTGCCTTACAGCAAGAAGGTTGCTGGTTCGAGCCCTGGCTGGATTAGTTGGCATTTCTGTATGGCGTTTGCATGTTCTCTCCATGTTCACATGGGTTTCCCCCAGGTGCTTCGGTTTCCCCCACAGTCCAAAGACATGCTGTATAGGTGAATTGAATAAGCTAAATTGGCCCTAGTGTATGTGAGTGTGTGCAAGAGTGTGTGGGTGTTTTCCAGTGTTGGGTTGCAGCTGTAAGGGCATCCGCTGTGTAAAACATTTGCTGGATAAGACCATTCCGCTTTTGAGACCCCTGATTAATAAAGGGACTAAGCCGAAGAGAAAATGAATGAATGAATAATGCTGCTGTCTGTTCTCTGTTTTCTAGCTCATTCACAGCATGGTTGTAGACACCGCTATTGTGTTTCCTCATCGTCTGGGCTTGCCCTACAAACGTGCTCTGCGTAACCTTATGGCCGACTACCTCAAACGCATCATCCAGGACAACGGTACTGATCTGCATTATTATGACTAGATTTAGGTGAAGTTCACCAAAAAGTAGTGTACAGGATATACTTCACCCTAAAGAAAAAATGCTAATTGCATTTACTTATTTCTAAAGGTCTAAGATTTTAGAAACACTTTGTCATTATTTGTTAACATTTGTTCACATTCACTAACATTTAACAGCACTCCTACAGCATATATTTACCTTTATAAATGTTAATCCCAACATTCTATTTATTTATTTATTTAATTTTAATTTATTTTAAAAATGAGAATAAAATCAATTCAATACTTCAAATACTTCAGTGAGTAACATTTAATTTGAGCGTCTCCTTTCCACTCAAATTCCCTCTTCTTACTAGTTATAACGATAAGTTATGCATAATTACATGCATCAAACCATAACCGTCTTCATTTAACCCTAACCATTCAGTAAATACTAGAAGTTTATTTATATTACTGTTCTTACATGTGTAGTTGGACTGTAACAAAGATACCTTAACATAAAGTGTACTTCAACTTTGCCACTACAATTTATAACATTTAGCAATATACCGTTTTTGCTATTTGCATATTATTTTGTGTATTTTTTTTTTTATCTGGTTTACTGTACTTGTCAAAGCTGAATTATTAGGAGTGTGGTATTAGGTTCACTTGTACATCTTAAATCACAGGTGTCAAAGCCTGTCCTGGAGAGCCACAGCTCTGCACAGTTTAGTTCAAACCCTGCTTCAGCACACTTACCTGTAGGTTTCAAACAAACCTCAAAAGGACTCAATTAGTTTAATCAGGTGGGTTTAATTAGAGTTGAAACTAATCTGTGCAGAGCTGCGGCCCTTCAGGAACTGGCTTTGACACCTGTGTCTTAAATGATCTGAGAGTCTTCTCTTGGTTTTATCCAAAACTGTTTTAGTTTGTTTCTAGTCTTGCATAGTCAGACTGACTTCTGAAGGCTTGGGAGCTTTGACTGCTTTGAATGGTCAAGGACTGCCCACTATGTCCTTTGCAGACTGCCCACTATATAAATGACTGACAGGTTAACCAATCAATCACGTATTGTTTTGTACCACACCATGTTTTTGGGACTGTAATGTCCTCAGAATAACAGTCTGAGACGCAACTTTGCATCATTCAATCAGGAAAGTCTTTTAAAGTTTACAACATCGACGCATCAATATTTTCGATTATCTGTCAGCTAAACATATAGGAAATCAGCAGGACATGTATGTAGACTTTGCTCTGAGATTCATTCGTTATTTTGGTGATACATTTCTACATAAAGGTCATGCAGACTGAGATGAGTGTAAAAGACTTTGTTCTATAAAAGAAAGGTTTTGTTGTATTTGTGAGTATCCACAAATCAAAACAGTTACTGTTTTGAACAATGTCTTTTTCTTAAATTTATAACCAAAATGACAGAATATTTACAGGTTTTCACTGACATTAAAAAAAAAGAGAACGTTACAGTGGAGAAAACAAGTATTAAACCATTCTTCGGTTGTTACCAACATCTGAGGGAAATTTCAAGTCATCATCACCTTAAGAAATATGCTTACTGAGAAAAATGATGGTGTTATTTTTCTCAGAAAGCATATTTATCAAGGTGACGTTGACTTGAAATTTTCCTCGGATGTTGGTAACAACCAAAGAAATCCATATATGCAAAGAAAACAAATCTAATTAAGTTCTGCGTAAAATAAATTAAATGATGTAGGGAAAAAGTATTAAATGCACAAAGAAACGAAGGTGTAGAAAGGCAGTAAAAGCCCAGACAGCAACTGAAATCTCTCAGTAGTTATCGTGCAACCCTCTGCCCTTTTATGTTTGTATTGTTTGGGTTTTTAATAAAAAAATGGTACAAAGACACGGGTGTACCGGCAGTAAATCACTGATGCGTTATAGTCTCCGAAAGTTATATGTTTAATAAGCAGCACTGTCGTCAATATAAACATGGTAGCTTTTTTTTATCCGCTCAAGCTTGTTTCCATGCAGGCTGGTTAAAAGATCGACTCCTGGAAATCTTGTATATTTACACCAATCAGAGGATGACTGAGGATCTGCTAAAGTGTTTTCCAGAAAAGTGTGCCATATGCATCAGATGTTTAGCTAAAGGTCTTAAGGTGGTGTTTGGCGTGATGTCTGAGGTTGAGAGTATTTAGTTCATAACATGCACCTAAATAACATGCCTGTCTGTGATTTCAGTGGGAGGGCATGACTCCAGCGAGGATAAACATACCTTATATTACAGTGGGGAAATAAGTATTGAACACAACCATTTTTCTTAGAAAACATATTTATAAAGGTGCCATTGGATTGAACATTTTCACCAGACGTTGGTAACAACTAAATAATCCATATATACAAAAAAAAACAAATCTAAATAGTTGACAAATTAAGTTTTGCTTAAAAAAATGAATTGATGCAGGGAAAAAAGTATTGAACACATGAAGAAAGTGAGGTGAAGAAAGGTAGTGAAGGCCCAGACAGCAGCTGAAATCTGAGGCTGAGACTAGTTAGTTCATAACATGCAACTAAATAACATGCCTATCTGTGTGTTTTCAGTGGGAGGGCATGACTCCAGCGAGGATGCCAGGGCCTGCATGGAGCTCATGATCTGGAAAATCAAAGAGGATGCCAAGGTGAAGAGATGACCTCTGACCCTGACTTTTTTTTCTCTCTCTCTGTCTCTTTCTCTCTTTCTCTCTCTCTCTGTCCATATTACGACTCGCAATGATTGTCAATGAACAGAGAGTCAAAGAGGAAGAGTCACTGGAGCTCTTCATAATGGGCTGCGCGTCACTTGGGTCGGATAAACTGCATCTGAGTAAATCCTGCAGTCTAAATGAGGGGCAAAGAAGTAGAAGGACTGACACAAAGCAGAGGAGATTGCAGAGCCCAGATCATCACGGCTCCTAGCAACCCCGAGCTAACAAGCAATCCTAATTCCCACCATGCTAAAACAGACCTTGTTATGACCATTATCATCAGCAGAAGTGGGCATAGATTGGCGCAGGGGTAACTGGATAACTTTGGTTGAGTTTAAAAAGTATTCTCTATTGTTTCCTATGTTTTCAAGGACCCTGCGCCCTAATAATCATCCTTTTTTGATGGTGTTTTAATCTGTCACTTTCGGTGAAGGTCTCTGTGTTGCACTATAAGGATGTTTGTGATATAGTTGTACATGATATCCACAATTATACTTGAAACCATGTGTTTTCAGCACTGATGTGATGTCACTTCTAATAATAATGTAAAGCAATCCACATCAAAGACAAAAAAGCTGTCTAGTTGCGAATATGTAAAACTAGTTCTGACATTTTCATGACTCATTGCCTTGTAAAGCAGACGCAGTATTATGATTTGTATGCAAATTAGTAAAGTTTGTTTACACATTTAAATTGGTTAGCGTTTTGTTTGTAATTCATTTGCACAGAGCTTCATTTGGAAGAAGTTTTGAAATATATATATTTTAGGTCATTTAAGGTATAAAAAAAACAGTATTTTTAGCTGAAACACTCTAAATGCAGGCATTTCACCTTGAAAGCATAAGTTTAAAAAAATTATTACTTCAGAAACCTGTCATAAATAAAGATCAGTATGGTTGTACAGTGTTTTTTAATGTTATTAAAGTTTTTGTAGCGGTTTAGTTATTTATTTTTTTTTTAACTGTACATTTTTAGATTTTATAACACTGTTTATAGCACCTTAACAATACTATACAGGGATCAGAGGTGAAAATAAAACTGTAATGTGAAGCAATGTGTCCTTATTTAATGCCTTTTAAACAGGAAGTAATTTAATCAGACATATTTTGACCAAAAACCATTTGATGATACACTAAAAGACTGTTGGCGTTTCTGTGTGGAGTTTGCATGTTCTCCCTGCGTTTGCGTGGGTTTCCTCCGGGTGCACTGGTTTCCCCCACAGTCCAAACACACGTGCTATAGATGAATTGGGTAGGCTTAATTATCCGTAGTGTGTGTGTGTGTGTGTGTGTGTGTGTGAATGAGTGTGTATGGATGTTTCCCAGAGATGGGTTGCAGCTGGAAGGGCATCTGCTGCTTGGAACATGTGCTGGATAGGTTGGCGGTTTATTCCGCTGTGGCGACCCTAGATTTATAAAGGGACTAAGCCGAAAAAAAAATGTAATGAATGATTGAATGTTGCCAATACACTCACCGGCCACTTTATTAGGTGCACAAAATGCTTGTTAATGCAAATGTCAAATCAGCCGATCTTATGGCAGCAATTCAATGCATTTAGGCATGTACAAGATGATTTGATGCAGTTCAAACAGAGCATCAAAATGGGCAAGAGGATTTAGGTGACTTTAAACGGGGCATGGGTGTTGCTGCCAGACAGGCTGGTCTGAGTATTTCAGAGACTGCTGATCTACTGGGATTTTCACACACAACCATCTCTAGGGTTTACAGAGAATGGTCCAAAAAAAGAGAAAATATCCAGTGAGCGGCAGTTCTATGGCCGCAAATGTCTTGTTGGTGTCAGAGGGGAATGGCCAGACTGGTTCCAGCTGATGGAAAGGCAACAGTAACTCAAAAACCACTCCAACAACCGAGGTATGCAGAAGAGCATCTCTGAACCAACCTTGAGGAGGATGAGCTACAGCAGCAGAAGACCACACCGGGTGCCACTCCTGTATGCTATGAACAGGAAACTGAGGGTACAATTCAAGCAGGCTCAACAAAATTGGACAATAGAAGATTGGAAAAACGTTGCCTGGTCTGATGAGTCTCAATTTCTGCTGCGACATTTGAACTTTAGGGTCAGATTTTGGTATCAGCAACATAAAAGCATGGATCCATCCTGCTTTGTATCAACGGTTCAGGCTGGTGGTGGATGTGTAAGGGTGTGGGGGATATTTTCTTGGCACACTTTGGGCCCATTAGTATCATGGCTACTTCCAGCAGGATAACGCACCATGTCATAAAACATGAAAATGTTCAGTCTCTGAGGAATATTTACAGCACCTTGTTGAATCTATGCCACAAAGGATTAAGGCAGTTCTGAAGGCAATAGGTTTTCACCTGTTTTAAAATGCTAGAAGCATATTTGAAACATTAAAACAGACTGTTTGCCTAAATTTAATTAGCTTTCTATGTACATTATCAGAAATAACAGCCTGATCTCACGAGGAAATGTAACTAATTAACATTTTACCAGTTTAGTGGCTAATTCATACCAATTCATACAAGTTCAGTCATACAAAAATGTAAGATTTTAAAATGTAGGTGTAATTGAATGGTTGATGAATGGTGATTGAATGGATTCGGTAGGTCAGGGTGATATTATAGCTTCATATCACACAACTCCACATTAAAATTTACACTGGTAGCAAAATCTGATGGGTAGGATATTGCGTCATAAAAATGTGCTACCTACTTTGTGATTGGGAGTTGGGACAATCTTACAAGGTAGGAAAAATCAACAGAACACCGGTACAAGGTTCTGACGGTATGATAACCTTGGATTACAAATATTATGGCATCACAGTATTGTTATTAAATAAGTTGTTTTAAAATGTCTGGGTAGGGTGGCTCAGTGGTTTGCACTGTCGCCTCACAGCAAGAAGGTTGCTGGTTGGAGTCCAGGCTGGGTCAGTTTCTTGGGTATTTCTGTGTGGAGTTTGCATGTTCTCCCCATGTTTGCGTGGGTTTCCTCTGGGTGCTTTGGTTTCTCCACAGTCCAAACACATGCTCTATAGGTGAATCGAATAAACTAAATTGGCTCTAGTGTATAAGTGTGGGTATATTTGAGAGTGTATGGGTGTTTCCCAGTACTGGGTTGTGGCTGGAAGAGCATCCACTACGTAAAACATGCGCTAGTATGGTTGGTGATCTCTGAAATATAGACTAAGCTGAAGGTAAATGAATGAATGAAAATGTGAGGCTAAAGAATCAACAACTTTGTGTTGGATATAAAGTAAGTCACTGCACTGTACAGGCCCATAGCATGCTTGGATGTAGAAGTGATTTGTTTTTCTAATGTTTTCTGAATCGTAAGCTGACCAGCTTTAGATATGGATGGTCCTTTCCTGCTGGGGTTACTGTTGCCTTAAATAAATAACTGAAATAGTTTTTGACAACACATAAACATAACAAAAACAAGCATATATATACTGTAGGAACAGCATAGCAGGAAAGTTTAAAACTGTGACTTTTCCAAACCACGGTAAACTATGAAACCGGTTATCGTCCCATACCTAAAGTGTATCATTGAAGGTGACAATATAGAGTATTTTGTGATGTCTAATCGTAACCTGTCAGTTTTACTCTATATCTTCCTCAGTTACCCAGCATGTCAATACTGATGTATGGAGACCTTCTTCTCCAGCAGGTGCCTGACCACAAACTCTTTCTCCAGCAGCTGTTTTTCTCGCGCAACAAAGTCACACAAAGAGCCCGTGGAGGCATAGAGGGAGGTCTATTGTATGGCGCTCACCCCAGGCCCATGTGTTTACCCTGGGCCCCAACCATCTCATGTCACAGATCCGGACCCCAGGTATTAAAAACTACGGCAGGATCAATACCTCGCACAATGTCCGGACGACCGGGAAGGGGGGCGACTCTCACTGTTTATTGAGTGATTTAAAGATTTGAGCATGTGCAGTGAGACAGCTTAAGGTCTTCTTCATTATCAAGTTCGATCAGTCGCTCTTCTGATCACCTCTGAATGATGGGGTCAAAGAGGGGGTCAGTGCTAGCGTTTGGGTCGTATGGTTGGATGTTTTATCACTTGATGCCACAGCAATTTTATATGATACACACTGTAAACAATGTTCCACACAATTCTGTCATGTTGTCCCAAGACAAATCTATAGTTTTTACAAATTTAAGTTTAACATAAAAAAAAAACTCAAGAACTGTGTTGATTTAGCTTATTTTAAATATGTAGTTTGAACAGTTAGTGCAGTTAAAGTTGAAATTATGAGCCTTTCTGTGAAATTTAAAGTTTAAACGTAGAGAAGATATTTTTTTCAACACTTTTTTTTTTTTGACAGACAGAGCATATTACTTCACAGTTATTTTGAAAGATACTAGTATTCAACTTAAAGTGCCATTTAAGCATCTAACTAACTAGGTTAACTTGGCAATTTAGGTTAATTAGGCAAGTCAAGATCTGCATCTGTAGTCAATCAAGATAATAAATATTATTGCTGCGGTCACACTGGAGTTTGAGGATGCAAAATTCTGTCGTATGGCGTTGCAAAAATTGATTAAACAAGTTGATTAGACATTTTTAAAAATGAGCAATTGGTACATATTTTAAATTTCTAATGTCAAATGCAGCCAAGTGATTCGATTTCGCAGGTCAGAGTTCACCAAGCAGGAAATTTCCAACGCAGCGATCTGCGAAACTTGTTTCATGAGCTTGCATTTCTGGTCTGCCGTTTGAATGGAAGTCTATGGGGCGAACAGTGCTGTGTGACTGCTGCTTAAGGGGGCTTATATTGACTTAAAATTGGTTTAAAATAAATCAAAAGTTTTTCATATTCAAGCCAATTTAAAAGAAATAAGACTTTCTCTGTAATAAAGAACAATGTATAGGAAATACTGAAAATGTCTGCTCATTTAAACATCGATTGTGAAATATTTAAAACATTAATCTTTTACAAGATGACTAATAGTTTTCCCTTTTTTTGCGAAAGAATTTATTACTCAGTATTTTTTTTATTAAATATGTCAGTAGGGTTTAAGCTAATCTGGTATCATGGGTTATTAGCCCATCTTGTCACCTAATTAGTCGATTGATCCTCTGGTTATTTCCAATATTGATCGGCAAGGCTTAAGAAAAGCTAAACTCGAGCTGTGATCTGGTTTAAGAGGTTTTGTTTAGGATTAAATCCATGGGGATTCAAAGAAGAGTTCCCTAAAGGGTCTATTTTAGATCATCTTGAGTCTTGTTAGTGCATATTAATGTCAATCATAAACCGTTACTGATTGATTTAATAATTGTTCACTTTCCTCCAGATCCTGGTAGTTCATTTGTCTGTATTTATTGGATCTTTTAAAAAAGACATAGATTTAGATTTTTTTGATTTTATATTTTTTTTATATGAAGGTTTATTATAGTTAACTATAAAACTATAAATGTGAAGTAAAATCATTTACATGTTGATTTACATGAAGAATTTCTTGATAATTGTTATAACAGAGATGAGAAGTAAACATATTATTTCAGATAGTTGTTAAGAAAATGTTTTTCATTTAGTTTTACATAACTAAAACAAAAAACTGAATAAAAAAGTATGTGCATACATGAAATATATAATAAAAATGGCAACAACAAAAAAATGAAATGGAAGGTATAGAATATTTTAAAAAAAACTAATTACAAATGTTTATGCTTAAAACTCGATTTCACAAATATGATTGGAGTTTTTTTTTTTTTTTGCATAAATATTTACAGTTTTGCCTGTGCCGAAAGATCATTGAGCTATTAACTATCAACATGTTCTATTGCTGCTTTAATTTAATTTTAAAATTGCCTCTAAGTGCATTTTATTCCAGATTATTAGAATACTGTTGTTATTATTATATATTATTTTCTTGTCTGGTAGCATATAGTATATATATATATATATATATATATATATATATATATATATATATATATATATATATATATATATATATTTATATATATATATATATATATATATATATATATATATATATATATATTATATATATATATATATATATATATATATATATATATATATATATATATATATATATATATATATATATATATATATTTATATATATATATGTATGTATGTATGTATATATGCATTTGCCATCTGTAGTTGGAATAATTGTATTTAGAACCCCCCTTTGATTTTTTTTTTTCTTTTTTAAATATTTCCCAAATGATATTTAACAGAGCAAGGACATTTTCACAGTATGTATGGTATTATTTTTTTCTTTTGGGAAAGTCTTATTTGTTTTATTTCGGCTAGATTAAGTAAGTTTTAAATTTTTTTTAAATCATTTTAAGGTCAAAATGATTAGCCCGTTTAAGTTATATGTTTTTATTCAATTGTCTACAGAACAAACCATCGTTATACAATAACTTGCCTAATTACCCTAACCTGCCTAGTTAACCTAATTAACCTAGTTAAGTCTTTAAATGTCACTTTAAGCTGTATAGATGTGTCTTGAAAAATACCTAGTCAAATATTATTTACTGTCATCATGACAGAGGTAAAATAAATCAGTTATTAGAGATGAGCTATTAAACTATTATGTTTAGAAATGTGTTGAAAAAAATCTCTTCGTTAAACAGAAATTGGGGGAAAAATAAACAGGGGGCTAATAATTCTGATTTCAACTGGACATACAAACGCAAAATAACTTATATTTATTAAATAAACATATTCTGCTGAAATCAGTAAAAAGTAAATACTTTTAGAACAACTTGGTATTCATCATGCTAATATATTTTTGAACAATTTTTGTAATTTACTCCCTAAACTGCCATTTATTTTTACTGACAACCTTGCATTACATTTCTACATACCCCTGAAGGCCTGTGTTGGTGGGAGAGAAAAAAAATGGGTAAAAGAAAAAATAAAACTGGGTGGGAGAAAAAAAATGGGTGATAGGAAAATATATATATATTTTTTTTTAGGTTTTTGTTTTGGTTTTGTTTTGCAAATATGTTTTGTTACGTAAGTTTTTTTTCCCCCCACCATTACATCCCTTCCAGGTCTTCATGCAGTTCAGGAGATCATATATCTTGCCATTTTAAGTTTTTCAGTTGAATCAAATGAACTTTTCTAGTCATCTCAACTTGCAACATCAGTCAAACTGACAAAAAATATTACATTAAACTTTTCAGAACTTAAAAAAATGAGTTGAACTCAAGTTAAAGCAACATTTGCTGTCATGAACAGTGTATAGTAGATAGAAAGGTATTTAAAACTCCTATGCTTTTTAAGGTATTTCACGAAGAGTTCATCTGTTAATAAACAGTTGATAAGTGAGAATTTGTAAACATCTGGTGCACGTTTTACTCCTGCAGCGTGGGTTTTTCCCCCCTTAATAGTTTGATAGGAGCTTTTGTGTTTGCATGTTTGGCAGCTCTTTAGAGAATATCTGTGCGCGCCTCTTACTGGAGCTTATACGGTGCGTCTGACCTCACGCTTCTGGAGCCGCACTGCGCAGGGTCAGAGGCCACGCTTTAGCCACATCGATTTCCCCCTATGAAGAACTCTTTAGTCCCATGGCTCTTCTCCAGAGGCCCCCTCCACACTCAGAGCTGCCCGGAGAGCCGATTGTGCGGCCTCTTGGTTAAGCGGCTCTCTCTCAGATAACTGACAACTACAAAGCTCTCCTCTTGACAGGCGCTTGTCAATACAAATTTCCACTATTGATAAGTAATTAAAGAAAGCGAGAGCATTCTGCGCCTCGCTCCAACATCTGTTAAACAGGAGCTGTAAACAAAACCCCTCAAAAGGCTAAATGAACCCCCTCTGTCCTTCACTAGAGCCCCCCTGTAGTTTTAAAGCAATCCAAATCATATTAAAGAGCGTTCAGTTTAGCTGCAGCTTGAGAGAGTCTGTGGAGATAAAAGGTCCGATGCTGCTCATAGATGGCACAAAAAGAGCACAAGTATGCCTAAACTCAGAACTGAGCACCGCTAATGAGCTCAATAAAATGATTGCACAATTTGACAAAAAAAAATTTCTAAATTACGTGTGAACAGATTGATTTTTACATCTAGTGACGCATAACACTTTTGGATTGTAGCTGTACTGCTATTTTATATTTACATATTAGAAAAATAGTTTGACCAATACAAACATCAGTGTCTTTTGCACTGTTTCACACAACATTACACTAAAAATGGCCGTGATTTCATTTTTAAAAAACTGCAGAACATGTCACAGTAAAAATCTGTAACCTGGTTTACAGTAGGTTTCCTTAATAAATACGGTAAATAACCATTTCCCTCCAGAATTCACGTGCGTGACACTTCACTTTTTAGGCTTTTAAAAAATCATAACAATATGGTTGGGTTTTTGTCTGTGTAACAAACATTTAGATGTTAATACTTTAAAACATTAACACACGTAAACATTATGAATGAATGAAATACGGTTGTTTACTGTAAAAATTCTACATTTATTTAACAGTGTCTACCTTCTTTTAAACAGTAAAACACTGCTGGCTTTTTACCATACATCTTATGGATTTTTTTCTAACAGTGTACTGTTCTAAAGATGTAGCACTTTAAAAAT
Organism: Danio rerio; assembly: GCF_052040795.2. Lineage (NCBI taxonomy): Eukaryota > Metazoa > Chordata > Actinopteri > Cypriniformes > Danionidae > Danio > Danio rerio. The sequence goes on from NC_141028.1 coordinate 22,352,725, forward strand.
TCTTACTTTTTTAGTGTTTTTCATTCATTTGCTCAGTCCTTGATTTATCCGAGGTCATCACAGCGGAATGAACCGCCAACTATTCTATTTTGGCGGTATGTTTTATGCAGGGGATGCTGCATAAAATATATGTTTTATCAGTGAATGCCCTTCCAGCTGCAACCCAGTACTGGGAAACACACACACACACACACACATACACTACAAACAATTTAGATTATTCATTTCACCTAGCGCATGTCTTTGGACTGTGGTGGAAAACGGAGCACCCCGAGGAAACCAATGCGTATACGGTGAGAACTTGCAAACTCCACACAGAAAGGCCAACTGGCCCAGCCGGGCCTCAAACCAGCGACAGTGCTAACTGCTGAGCCACCATGTTACCCTTTTTAGTGTTTTTAAGTACAAGAGTATCTTATGTACGAAAGAGCCCCGACTCCTGAGGCCCAAAAACACAATGGGCTCTATTTTGACGGTCCATGCGCAAAATACAGGGCGCAAACGCTTTCAGGGCATGTCAGAAAGTATTTTTGCTAATTTATGGACGGGAAAATCCGCTTTGCGCCAAGGCGCATGGTCTAAAAGGGTTGAGTTTATTTTCTTAATGAGTTATAGGTGTGTTTTGAGAATAAACCAATTAGAGTCTCATCTCCCATTCCCTTTAAGAGCCAGCAGCGTCGTGCCATAAGCGCATTCGCTATTTACAGGACCCAAAGTAAGTCTAAGTGGAAAAAATGAGCATTTCACAAGCAAACAGTTGACAGTTTTTTAACAGAAAACTGTTAAACAGTGCATCTACTGCGTAAGAATGAGAGATAATGGAACTACTTTCACATTTGCTCTTGGATAGGGAAACCTTTACGCACAGACATCAATTAGCCTATAAATAATTAATTTTGTTTGTTAAGCGCAAATATTCGTTTCAAAACTATTTCTAAATTCAGTTCTAATTTCTAGCAAACCAATAATTGAACAATAATGACCAAGTGTGTTCAAAATACTGAGTTATTTCCAAATACACCTGCCATGCCCCATATGGTCTAAAACAGGTGGGCAAATCTAAGCTTGTTTTTAATAAAAACAAATATAAATATGGATATAATAAATAATACTGCTAATAATAATAACATTATACAAAAGCAAATTGTTATTAATGAACTGAAAAAGCCTCCCGAGATGAAGAAGACATAAAAGCAGTGATTTTTCATATTTATGTAGGCTAGAAAATAATGTTTTGTAATGTTTTAATCCTTTATATTTATATCCTATATCTATTCCTATATCCTATATATATATATATATATATATATATATATATATATATATATATATATATATATCTCCATATCCTTAATATTTAATTTTTTTCATATGTAAAGATATTTGCCTATTGCTCTCTTGTGCGTATTAAGCAGTGTGTAAGCGAGGCACAACTCTGCGCTGGAGTTTAGACCGGGTTAGTTTTGGTCTAATGAAAAATCTATTTTAGTTTCTCAAAATAGCGACGGGCCAGCGGTCCGCCTAAGAACGCCTTCCTTTTTAGACCAGAACGCCTATGGGCGCACATCTGAGCGCAAATGCATTTGCTATTTAAACAGCATAGCGCAACGCCTCAAAACGACTCTTGCGCCAAGCTGAAACTACCAAACAAGTATTGCGCCGCGCCTTGCGCCGGGTGTATGATAGGGCCCCAAATCTTGGAATGCACTGATTAAGTTATTCTTGTTCAGCTTTACTTAAAGTTTAGCTTATTTTAACCTGAGTCTTGCTATAGAAGAACTGTTTTTGGGTCCCTAAAGAACCGTTAAGTGAGTTGTGTGTGTGAAAGATGAATTTTAAGTCTAAATAACCCTTTTCCAATATGAAGAATGTTTTATGTAAAGGTTCCAATGATGGTTAAAGGTTTTTCATGGAACCAGGAAAGCCATTAAAAGTCTTTTTTGTTTTTTTAAGAGAGCAGGGTTTGCAATACAGATTTTGTTTTGTATTTGAATACATGGCTCACCAACTACAGGAGGAGTGGAGAGACAATGATAGAGCCAATTTGGTGTATGAGGATGATAATTGATAAGGGCCGATGGAGGCAATTTGACAGGACAACAGGTTACATCTCTACACTTCACGAGAAGTGCCATGGGATTTTTAATGACCACAGAGAGTCAGAACCTTGGTTTATTGTCTCATCATAAAGACGGTGCTCACAGATACTTTAGTGTCCCCTTTACTAAACTGGGGCATTAGGACTCACACAGACCACAGGTTGAGCGCCAGGCTTGGGCTCTATTAACCAGGCTCAGCTCAACTTATAGCTTCAATGAATAAGTGGTCTTGTGCTGCGGGGTGATATGGCTGTGGCACTGAAAAATGTAAAAATTAGCACTGAAACACACTTTGAATGTAGAGCAGATCTTAATCTAAGACATTTTAACCAGCTTACATTAACATAGAATGCATTTTGTTTTGAAATGTAAAAAATAAGAATAGTGACGAAATTAAAAACTCAATTGTAGAAATGAAACCTTTTAAAAATTTTACATGAGCATTGGTTTTTAGAATGGCTTGTCATTCACAAAATAATGAATATTTGCTCTATATAGGTCTACAAACCTATAGAAATTATTAATTGAAATATTAATAATTGTCACTTTTCAATTTAATTTAATTAAGCCCACAATGTTATGCTTAATATCTGCAATGCAATATACACTATTATTTAGCTTATGATTTAGCTGCTTATTCACCTTCAAACTTAAAATGAATTTAAACAAAAACAATTTTTGAATTCTTTTTGGAACAACCCAATCCGAATGGATTGTGTGGAACCCTGCATATTTTAGAGTGAAATGACAAACGTATATTCACACTTCTTGATTGAAGTTTTTTTTTTTAACTTTAGCACTTAGTTTTTAGGATGATTAAAATTCGAGCAACACAGAGTTGCTGTAACAAAAAATCTCCAAAATAAAATAATATCTAGACTATAATTTGCTTAAGTTTTTTATTTGTTTAGAAATGTTTATGCACAGTAGTCAACATTTAAAGTGGGTCATCACCTTTCATCAAAGTTGAGAATTGAACAACACCCATTCCTGTCTTAGGACAATTTTGCAAAAACATTTTTGTCAATTTTGCAAAAACATTTTTGACTTGACATTCACGCAGAATACATTTCTGCATTTAAAAAGAGCATAAAATTTTGCAAAGTATAATAAAAAATTACAAAATAAAGATATGCACTTTTCAAAGTGAACTCATTTTAGCTTGAACTTTAGAATGGTGAGTCACCTATATGGCCCATTCACACAGAGCACATTTTTGTGCTTTAAAAAATGAGACACTTTATAGTAGAAATTAACAAAGCACAATTTGAGCCCTAAAATTGCTTGTCATTTACAAAGAATGACTTTTTGTACTTAAAATTTGAGATGCAGGATGTTGGAAAATCTTTAAAAGTTGAATTTATTTGAACATGGCCTACTCTGGCGCCTGAACTGCAGCTCTGAACAAGAAGTTTGGCCAGAGGAAAAATGGTTGGGTCCGACTGTGCCTGGTTTCTCTAAAGGTTTCTTTTTCCTTCACTTTCGTCAATTGGTGAAGTTTGTTCCTCGCCGCTGTCGCCACTGGCTTGCTTGATTGGGAATTGTGGAGCTGCGTATCGATGGATTTGATCTAAATTGTAAAAGCGCTATAGAAATAAAGATGAATTGAATTGAATATTGTGATTATGAACAAATTATTTTATATATTATATTATAATTTAAAATTTAAATTTTTAAAAACATTATTTTTAATTCAGCACTGCATTTTGACAATAATATATGTAAGATAAGCACAGCCATCAAATATGTCTATCTAGCACATGCCTACATAGATCAAAAAGAAAAAAAGAAAATCAATGAAATGCAAAACTGACCCCTTATAGACTGCATTGTTTTAACTTTACCAAAGCAATGTGTTAAATAACACACACAGCTTTATTAAAAAAAGAGTTTGAAAGTTTCATGTGCGTCAAAAATGAGCATTCTTAAATACTGTACCACTTCCATATGCTTGATATCTTTGTATGTTTATGAAAAAAAAACTGATCAAAATACGTGATTTGAAAGCATAATGAGTTTACACCAGCCTGGCCTGGTGTTTTTAATGCCGCTAATCTGTGTCTTTGTAAGTGGATCCACCAGCACACATCCTCTAAACCCCTTTAAACTCTACAGACAGGGTCTAAACCTCCAGGACTCCTTGGCTACAGCAGGCCGCTAGAAGACTAATGGGTTTGCATCCAATTACACAAATGTAAATAAACATCAGAATGAGAAAATTCCAGACGCATCCACCATCGAGTGGGTCGGAGAAAAGCCCAAACGCAATCTCAGTGGGCTGGAGATGAAAACGCAGCTCTCATTACGGTCTGAGCTGGAGTTATGAGGTGGGGATGGCGGTGTGTGTTTGCGCTTTGGGGGGGGCACTGGGTTTTTTTTTTTTTATTGGGGAGGGGGGTCACACACAACCAGCGTCTTTGTGTGGCTCTAATCCTCCCAGCCAACACAGCTTTGGCCAGGTTTCATCATGAAAGTGCCATGAAATAACTACTTTTTTTTCTTAGCAGCAAATCTCCACTAATCCCACAGGCTGAAGAGACAAAGGCTTCTGGGCTCTGAGCTCCAAGCTTTTAATGGGGTTCAGAGGCTGCTCAGCTAAGGTTCTTCTAAATGACTTATTTTGAGCGGACACTAATACAGCTTGACAGGCAAGAACATCGCAAAGGAAGAAAAAGGCAGAGCCTTGAAGGCAGGGAGAAAAAGTTCAGCAACAATCATTCTGTGATGGGCTGAAAGGTCAGTCAGGTGTGAAAATATCAGAAATGGAGGGAAGTGTTGGTGTTGATGAGCTGTTGCTTAAATAAAGCAAACAAAACAAGTCAATGTGATGTAAAATGTGAAAACTCCAAGCTTTAAAAAGAGTTCACAGTTGGCTCTGTTTCATCAACAAATGTTTATTTTTAAACAGTTTTTGGCTCACGTTTGGAAACTAATTTCACTCTTTTTAAAGACGACTGATGCACAGATTGGAATCAACTGGAGTGGAGATGTAAAATATACTGGGATGGGGAAATGGTGTCATTCATTCATTCACTTTTCTTCGGCTTAATCTGTTTATTCATCAGAGGTCGCCACAGTGGAATGAACCGCCAACTTATCCAGCATATGTTTTTACACAGCGAATGCCCTTCCAGCTGCAACCCAGTACAGGGAAACATCCATTCACACTCATTCACACACACACACACACACACTATGGCCAATTTAGTTTATTCAGTTCACTTATAGTGCTTGTCTTTGAACTGTGGGGAGAAACCGGAGCATTCGGAGGAAACTCACGTGAATACAGGGAGAGCATGCAAACTCCACACAGAAGTGCCAACTGACCCACTTGGGACTCGAACCAGTAACCTTCTTGCTGTGAGGCGACAGTGCTAACCCCTGATCCACTGTGTCGCCTGGAAATGGTGTATGGCCACTGAAAAAGATGGGCACTGTATCAAAACTTTGCTGCATTAAAATGGAAATGGTCAACCCTTAAAACATACTTTAGTGAAAGTAGAAAAAATGTTTACATTTAATTGTAATAAATGTAAACTATTAAACATTAAATTGAGCAATAGGGTGGCTCGGTGGCTCAGGTTAACCCGGTTGCCTCACCGCAAAAAGGTTGCTGGTTTGAGTCCTGGCTGGATCAGTTGGCATTTCTGAGATTGCAAGTTCTCCCCGTGTAGGCGTGGGTTTCCTCCGAGTGCTCCAGTTTCTCCCACAGTCCAAACACATGCGGTAAAGGTGAACTGAATAAACAAAATTGGCCGTAGTGTACTAGTGCGTCCCAGTACTGGGTTGTAATAAATAAATATATAGATATAATATAAATATATATATATATATATATATATATATATATATATATATATATATATATATATATATATATATATATATATATATATATATATATATATAAAGGATACAATTAATTGTAACTAAAAAACACTAATTTTACTGCATTTTCAAGAAACATTTCTTTAAATTATTAGTGTTAAAAACATTTCACTGCTAAATATTCTTATTAAAAGGCACCTATTTTACCCATTTTATAAGATGTAAAATAAGCCTTTGGTGTTTCGAGAATGTGCCTGTAAAGTTTCAGCTCAAAACACCCCTCAAAACACCATTATTTATTATAGCCTCCAGAATATGCTCAGTTTGAGGTCTGGTCAGAATGTAGCTGTTTTTGTAGCCTATGGCGTTAAATGCAAATGAGCTGCTTCTCCTCACCTGCTGATCCCACGTGTGTGTCTGCTTCTCCAGCGTTACAGCAGATAAACAGCAGTCAGTGACAGAGACAGACTCGGATGAAGCTGAAATACAGTTCATTGGACAAAAATACCAAGTTTATTTCATGTATTTGTGGTGGACTTTATTCAAGCCTTTCCGAAATGATGAGTCTCACATGCATGACACCATGCGGCTGTGGTGATTGTAGCGGTTAAGAATTACAGTGATTTTACTGTCTTTATTAAACAAGCTCTGTTTTAAAAAAAGTTTAAAACTTATAAAACTTATAGAAATCGCAGAGAGTGTTAACAGATATTTTAATCCAAGTTAAGTTGAAAAAGAAAATGTTATGTGGACATGTGTATACATGTTATTATAGAAACATGGCACCTGTCAATCAATTCAGAAAACCACACTCCTCTACGTCACGTTGTGGTGAGCCTCAAAATCACTGGCATTTGGGTCCTATTTTAACGTAAGGAAATTTTTAAAAAGAGACTTAGGTTTCTATCACACCAATAAGACAGTGGACACACTATACATATACAGAGTTCTTTCCAAACAGCTTACAAAACTTGATTTTCATCATAGGTGCCCTTTAAATTTTCACTGCTAAATGAATCTTTAAATATAGCTATAATAATGCAAATTTGTAAAAATGCTAATTTTGTGTTAACAGTTTTGCTCCTAAATATTTTGTAGGATCCAATGATGAATAGAAGGTTAAAAAGTACAGCATTTTGTGTGTGTGTGTGTGTGTGTGTGTGTGTGTGTGCGTGCGTGCGTGCGTGCGTGCGTTTGTGTGTGTGTGTGTGTGTGTGTGTGTGTGTGTGTGTGTGTAACAATATAAATATTTAAAAGAAATTGGTTTAATTCAGCAAAGTATACTATAAAATAATGCTTTTTGAACTGAGCACAACCCAGTGCTGGGTTGCTGCTGGAAGGGCATCTGCCATGTAAAACATATGATAGATATGTTGGTAGTTCATTCCCCTATGGTGAACCCTGATGAATAAATTAACTAAGCTGAAGGAAAATGAATGAATGAATGAATAAATAAGCTGTGCTTTAAAGTTAACGAACATGAAAGTTAAATGAATATATTCTTGGCAGAAGATTACCAGAACATTTTCCATTTTTAATGATTCCTATTAGGCTATTGTTTTTACAGCGTAGCATTTACTTCCATTTCACTAATAATCCCACAATATTCTACATTCAGAAACTTTGTTGTGAAGATATAGAGATCTCACTGTGCAAATCTGCTTTCCTAATGAATTCCCTGACTGTATAGGTCCAAACAAACAAACCATTCCAGCAGCAAAGTGGATATAAAAGTGAGCCAAATGTGAGGTGAAGCTTGTGTATGTGTGCCAGTCTCATGCCAGTGTAGTCCAGCTCCTGTGTACACACACACACACACACACACACACACGCACACACTGAGGAGTGCGCAGTGGCCCTGATACTCGTGGGAAACATAATCTAGCTCTCCACATGCCTCGCCTTCCTGGCCCTGAGCTGCACAGTGTCAGGATTTAGCAGAATTTACATCTCTGAACCTCCTGAGCCGCTCCCAGCCGCTCGGATGATCTGATGTGAGGTGACTGAGGTTTCAGCTGGAGCTAAACTGCAGCTCGAGCTCAATGAGAGAGGGTGTTGAGAGATGCATGATGGGATAATGACAGGGGATGACGTGCAGATTGCTTGATACATTTGCTTCATAAACGTCTTGTTGACTTGCTGCATAATAACAACCACTTTAGATGTAGACTGCACATTGCTCGGCTTATATGTCTTTCATTTGACTGAGAATTTTATTTATTTTCAGATGCTAATAGCTTAAATCCTTCTTTTTTGAGAAGATTTCTGGTACATTTAGCCCCAAGAAATCACCCTAATAGGCCACTTGCAGAGTGCATTCTCAAATTGACATTTTCTGGGCAAAATATGGGACCAGTTAGCAAAACAAACCAGCCGAGCAAACACCCCCCTCAGAGTTAATACTAACAAAAGCTGGGGACCGGCGGAGAGAGAAGGAAGAGAACAACGGACAATCAAAGGCTGTTATTTTAATCTGCCCAACCCCAGAGATTAGCCGGCCACATTGTTTTAATTGTTTTAAAGGGGGGAGTGCAGCTCGCCCGCTCATTGAAGGGAGATGCTTTGCCTAAATCTCCCAAGTTCAATAGTTTCAAAAACTTGAGCCCCTCCAAACCCCCCTTTCTCTCCCTCATCCCACTTAATCCAGGCTAATACCTTTCTTTCTATTGGCTAATGGTTGGAGGAAGCTGAAGTTAATGCCTCTTAAATAGTGGAAACTGAGCTGGAGGACCTAAACCACAGTCAACGTAGAGCACTACAGGTCTGGCTTTAGTCAAAGAAACTTCATTGTAATATTTTGTGGATTTTACCAGCCTCTTTGAAATGTTTGTTTGGGATAGGAGCATCAAAATCAACTAGCTGTTGCCTGCATCTATTTACCTCAACCTGCTGACGTCCACAGTTCGTTGAAAGTGGTGAGTTTTCATTGTGTTGTTTACTTATAGAGACTGATTGTTTTAGTATGCGCACACTCACACGTTGTATCCTCTCAGTCAGCAGAATGAATTCTGTGTATTTCTGTGGAGCAAGAAATGGCCAGGGGGGGTTTCCGTTGCAGCGCGTCGGTTCGTTGTTTCAGGAGTCTCCCCAGCAGATGGCGCAGCGGTATCAGGTTCACTCAGCGGCCAGTCCGGCGTCCGTACAAACCTTCACGGTGGCGGAGCGGCTAGCAGGTGAGACGGAAACCATGCACACTGATAGATTAACACGAAGAACGGATTAAAGCTGCATTAAACTCATTGAAACTTGTTTCGGCGGCAGATTTGTAGACCTTTTAATATTATAGGCCTAAGCGTAAAAAGAAACAATGTAGACTTTGATACAGTTTGATACATGTTTAGTGAATCAAACAATTAATAGTATCAAACAACGAAAGTAAAGTAACAAAGTAGTTAATGCATTGAGTTAAGCGTGAAGTTTTAAAGCTTTTTCCATTTTCTTGCCAGCCTACCAAAATATATTTTAGTTTTATTAAACATAAATGAATACAATTTAATAAAATAAAAGGTCAAATTTACAAATAATAACTTTTTTCATAACACAAATGTGTTTAATTTTAAGATATTAGACCTACACTTTGAATCACTATATAAAAAAGTTTCATTTGTTAATATTAGTGCACTATCCGTCATAAACTATAATAAAGAGTTGTTAACCACAGTAAAAAGTAAATGTTTAACTAACGTTCACATCAATTTTAATTTGATGTTAGAAAATAAAACCCTATTGCTTAGATTTACTGCAGTCTTTAAAGATTATTATAAAAATATATTATAATAAAAATAGAAGGTTATAATTGTAAAACAAATTATATAGGGTTTATACATTAATATATATATATAAACTACCGGTCAAAGGTTTGGGGTCAGTAGGATTTTTAAATGTTTTAAAATAAGCTTCTCCAACTTAACTTCAACGCTGCATTTCTTTCATCAAAAAACTGTACAAATTGTAAAATTGTGAAATGTTATTGCACTATGAATAAACTGTTCAAAAGTAGTTTATCATTTAATTAAATAATTTATTCCAGTGATTTTAATGATGAATTTTCAGCTTCATTACTCCAGTCTTCAGCTGATTCTTCAGAAATTACTCTAATATTAGTTATTATTATTGTCATTATTATTATTAACATTTTTATTATTCAGCAATAATGACTGGAGTAATATTTTTTCATTTAATAAATCCTGCCTTGATGAGCAGAATTATTTTATTAAAAAAAAAAACATGAATAAAAAACTGACCCCAACCTTTCAACTGCTAGTGTATGTATGTATATTTGTATATATAATATATAAACAAACTATTGTGAAATACATGCAGCTGTTTGAAATGTAATATCCTACATTATTTATTTGCATAAGCAAAGTTGTACAAAGTTAAATCATAATACTTGTTTATGCTACTTTTTTAATTAGTTTAACTTTTGGTTTATTTTCACATAGGTAAACTTTATGTTGTTTCATTTTCATCATTTCACTCATTCAAATATTAATTTTTTTATTACTCTTAAAACATCTACAAATAAAGGTGAAAACATCTAAACCAGTTAAGTATTAATGCTATGTATCATGAATTACAAGCAACTAATAAATGATATCTTCTTGTTGTAGAACTTATCCTTGAGGCACGCTACGGGAACCAGCAAAAGCAGCGACGCAGTCGCACAGCTTTCAGCGTGTCCCAGTTACAAGCCCTTGAAAAGGCTTTTCAGCAAACCCAATATCCAGATGTGGGCATGAGAGAGAGACTAGCGGTCTGCATCAACCTCCCAGAGGCCCGAATCCAGGTGAGAGCCTTACGAACATCACCAACATCCAAACAATAAAATTAAACCTGGCACCATAGATTAACAAAGCATGTTTCTTCAGGTGTGGTTCAAAAACAGACGTGCCAAATTTAGAAAAGGTCAACGCTTCGCACCTATTCCAAAAGAAGAAAGCCAAGTGCATCGCTCTGCAACTAAACAACGGAAAGAACTGGTGAAGGATCAAGAGAAAACCTATAATTCTAAACCTCAGTCCTCTATTAGGGAAAACAACCCCATTTCTTTATCAGCAGACTCTGTTCAGCTTCATTCCCACCCCAGACTGCACTCCTCCGCTGTTCTTCCATTCATCACTGCTGAACATTTCCAACAACCAATGCCTCATGCACTCGGCCTTCTGTCTGCAGGTCTGCCATTCTCTCCTACATATGTACCTATAATACATCAGCAGCACAACACAGGCATCGGTCTTGTTCCATTGGGGAAATCCAGCAATCTCATGCTTCAGTCTGCCTGTCAATCGAAATCAATGGTTCACCGACATTTGGACATATAGTGGTATCTCCAAAAAATGCTCACTGGGATGTGAAAAGCGGACAGGCTTTCATGTTTTACAGCAGTTTTTATGAGGCATTTACACAACAATATTTTTCAAACTGCAAATTTATAGGGTGCACTTTATTTTATAGCATGTGTACTTACAGTGTATTACCTATGAAATGACTGGGTAATGTTAAGGTTAGGTTCAGAGGTAGGTTTAGGAATAGTACCCACTTTATGTAATGACTATAAAAGCACATAGAATGCACATGGAAAAAAGGTCTAAAATAAAGTGCTATCAACAAATTTTATTCGTTCAACATTTGAAAACAGGTTTCAAAATTTAAGTTTTTAAACAATTCTGTTATTGTTTTTATATAAACAACAATAACACATTTTTGTGCAAATGGTGAGGTCGTGTAAGCATATTACATGTTCAATGCTTAGAGTTCTTGACAACCAAAACAGCAATGGTGGACTATGATCATGTGCACAAATGCCTGGTCACCCTAGTGTTTTTAAAAAAATGCCATTGCCAACTAGGCCTATCATGATATGCATTAACAAAAAACATCATTTTAATATGTTTGCTGATCAGTGTGAATGAAAAACTTTCTAAAATGCAAAGAAAATTCTTATCTTCTTATAGTACATTTCTTCATTTAAGCACACCTTTGGAATAACAGAAAGGTTTGGATTTGTATCTTTTTTGTATTTTTATAAGTGTTTTTTATTGTGTATGATTGACTTATTTTGTCACCTTTCATGCTCTGCTTTGCATAGCTTAGAGCATTGTTAAGAACGATTGTGTTGCACACACGTTTGAGCACTTTGTAGATTTTTATGAAAATTTGAATACAAATAAACATGAAAAACTTCTTAATCGTTTGTATTCAATCTTACTGTGTGCTTGCATCATGACTTCTGTGAAATCCAATTGTGGATTGCACGTTTGATCTTTATTTTTGTCAAAATGTGGACTATTATCAGCATTAACTTTTAGGTTATTTTTTATGTGCACAGTTACGTTCACATTTATTTCATGTATTTAGGTAAACACCTGCTTCAAATTATATTGCTTTTAAATAACCCTATTAATTGGGTGTTATCAACTGATATGGGCTAGTAGGGGCGTTTTGCACCTACCGGTAGGGGTAGACGTTAATAAAATACAATTAATGGGAAATTTAATAAATAATTCTTGTTAACTTTCAGATGCAGCTGTATGTGATTTATAGCTGATTAACCATGTGGATGGATGATAACAGCCTTTTGAGACTACCAGGTGCCGAGGTCCCCTATTGGCCCATATATCAGCTCATAACCACTGATAATGCCCATTAAATTTAGTGATAAAATGGGATATCTATATTTACCCCAGCAGGGGTTGTATCAAATTACATTCACAAAAGCGATTTTTACATATACATTAAATGCAAGTGTGTCTAATATGTCACATGACATCTGTTAAAATGTAAAGTCAAAACATGAACTTAAAGATACGTTTTCTCATTTAATATGTTTGTTTTAAATGCTTAAAAAAATCTCTCTGACAAATGGGTCTGAAGGAAAGAGTATAAAATGTCTTAAAGTGTAAGTTATCCATCATTTAGTGTGTTTACAAGCAAAAACAATATTCTGATGTTATATGAGTCCTATAGTCTTTTTTTGTAAAACATTTGTGTAAAATAGTGCTTTAATGAACTTAAGCAGGCAGTCAGTTTCTTTTTCTTAGCCCAAATAAGACTGACATGTCTTATAAACACATTTAGTAATTTATTTACCATAATTGAAAAATATATATCTATGCATGTCCATTGTAAGGGTTATTATGATTTTACCACATATTTGGGTAAACTGTCAAGTTTTGGTGAAATGAGGACTGAACGTCATGGTCTGTGATGGTCTTACAGGTGAGTGGCCAGCCTCAGAAAGAGGTGTTTTTTTTCTTAAAATATGCAGTAATTTTTGCAGTAATTAGCCTCATTTTAAATTAAATTATGAAGTTTAAATACTTTTTAAGCTGTATTTTTTTTGCTGGATTAGCTTGTTAGGTGGTCATCAGCCACCTTTTTGATGTACCAAAAACATTTTCTAAAGATTTAGAAGAAAAAAATAGGTTAATACTTATTTTTTTCAAATACAAATGCTGTTCATTTTTATATAATTAGAAAAAGGATACTGTTAAAGGCTTAAATTAAAAACTAGCCTATTGTCGTTTATTAGGCAAACACAAACTGGCCAGCACATTCAACTTTCCTCAGTCACGTTGAAGCAACAGCCAAAAGAGCTTTCAGCTTGGTCTTAAAGTTTTTTTTGTATGGTTATTTTCTTAATTTATTATGGCATAGCAGTCAAAATTGGATAAATGAGCTTGTGTATGTCAGTAAGGGGTGGGTATTTTTGCATTATTATAATAATATTAAAAGGAGTTTGTTCAGATTTACTCACTAATTTACTCTTACTTTACCTTCAGGCCATCCCAGATGTAGAACATTAAAGATTGTTTACCTGAAACCGAAACCAAGGTCCTTATGTTATTCATGGTATGCAAGTCAACGCCTATCAGCACTTTGAGGGTAAAAAAAACTTATACAGGCAAAACAAAATGAATATCCCACTAATGGCTATTTTTTTACAATGCTTTAAAGAAGAAAAGCAATCTGAATGTGCAAAAAAAAAAAAAAAAAAAAAAAAAAAAAACTAAACATTCATTTATTTATTTTACTTCTGCTTAGTCCCTTTATTCATCAGGGGTCACAGCGGAACAGTGGCGCCCCCAGAAAATTTTCTTAGGGGTGGCCAGAAGAGGCCGCACCAAATCTTGGGGTGGCACAAAAAAAAAATGAATTCAGAGTAATGTTATATTTTTGTTTTTGGTAAATGTAATAATGTAGTTTTTATTCATTTAATTAATTCTTCTTGAAATATTGCTATTTATTCCTTGAAGTAATTCAGGAAGTACATGGTCAAACCAAATAAAAATCTATGTTTAGTTTAAAAACACTTTTCATATATATATATATATATATATATATATATATATATATATATATATATATATATATATATATATATATATATATATATATATGAAAAGTGTTCATTACTCAGTAAATATTCATATATATGCTTTTATTGTACATCATACGGTATATGCCAAGTCTAAAATGAATGAAGATTAATGAGTTTATTATTCCCAGAGATGGGTTGCAGCTGGAAGGGCATCCACTGTGTAAAAATGTGCTAGATAAGTTGGCGGTTCATTCCACTGTGGCGACCCTGGATTAATAAAGGAACTAAGCCGAAAAGAAAATGAATGAAAGAATAATGAGTTTATTAATAACCCAAACAAATGAACAAACTGAACAAAAGGCATTACTATATACACACTCACTATACCTAGTAATATCATTTATCCATATTTCTTTTTGAGCCATTTTATAAATGCAGATTCTTCTATTGTAACCTTAAGGTAAATATTAAATTGCCATTGCTGTCTATTGAAGGTGTGTGCGTGCTGTCAACGACGATCGGGAAGGGAGGTGGCGGTTCTAGTTTAAATGACTCCCTGGGCGAACCACCCTATACACCCCCACCTTCCTTGAATTGTTAGATTTGTTATTCAATAAATATAACAATTTATTTATAATTATTTTAAATAAAAAATAATAATATTATTATACAATTATTATTCTGAATTAATAATAGACATCAATCCTAAATATTATTGGAAAACAACAACTGGAGTGATATGCCAAGATAACTTAAGAAACCTTTTGCATGAAAATGAATAATGACAATTCTAAAGGATACAAAAAAATGTATTATAGAATTATCTGTGGTCTTAGACCAGATCATGGCTGAGAAATCATGTTATGAAGTCTTACCTCCCTGACGATTATCTCTCCTTTCTGCTTTAAAGGCATGCTTAGTGAAAGTAACATCATCATTATATTATATAAACTTTAGTCGACTTTCACCTCTGCACAAAAGGCTGTTACTCCGTTTCACGGCGCATGAGCGGCGCGTATTTTGTGGGCGTGCATGTAAACAACCAACCGGGATTCACACAGGAGTGCGTGAGGCGCGCGGGAATGGTTTTCTGCGCGCATGCGTCAGTTTGCTTTCACCAGCATTCAGCATTGAACCAGCACTAAGAGGGAGAGACAATGAATCAGCTACGTCAGTAACACCAACAATAATTTAGTGGCTGCATTTTATTTATTTAAATATTGGGAATTTATAATTTAAATCAATAATGTCAACAGCAAAATTATGTTGGGGTGGCCACAGGGGTGGCCAGAGTTTACCGAGGGGTGGCCGTGGCCACCCCTGGCCACCCCTTGGGGGCGCCCCTGCAGCGGAATGAACCGCCAACTTATCCAGCATTTGTTTTGCACAGCTGCACTAATCTGGGAAACACCCATACACACTCATACATACACACGCACACATACACACGGCCAATAGTTCTATAGTAGTAATAAGTAATATAGTAATAAGTCCTATAGTACATGTATTTGGACTGTGGGGGAAACCGGAGCACCCGGAGGAAACCCTACATCATTTTTTGGCTACCAATAGCTTTTCCACCATACTTTGTGTCTGTGTGTTCACAACAAGCTTCCTGCATTTATTATTAGTATCCACAATATAAGTATTATTCCAAAATCCAGTTCAGAAAATGCGACTTAACATCCATTTAAAAATATATTTTCCTTCCATTCATTTATATTTCTGGCTAACCCTAACCCTAACTCCGAAACTAAATCTCATCTCCGGCTTCCCCCTTAAATAACACTCCAAACATTTACACAACCAGTCCCTTTTTCCCAAAAGATGACTCTGGTATTTCCAGTTTACAACCTCCTCAACTGTTGATCCAGGCAAACAATTGAGTTTTTGGCCAGGTGGGGTCGGTAGTGAGCTTTAGTTGCGCCCCACAACGCCGCCGCATATTCTCCAATCCATCTACGCACTTTTGAGGACGTATCCACAGCAATGGGAGTGTCGGGTGACGCCGGAGCTTCGCTCACCGAAACGGTAGGCTTAAAGAGACAACAGCGAAGCCGGGCTAGTCTTTAGTGGAGAATTAAATCACTTTACATAGCCTAAATAAAGGACCATGTCGTGGCACACTACATAAGGGACTCACACGCAGGTAAAAACATCTTTACGTTTCCTCAGAAAAATCACTCCTTCGTTTTAATCGAAAGACTGAAAGGTTCGCTGCTAAACGGCTAATGTGATGTTAGCCTAGCCGGTGGGCTGCTAAGCTAGTTCATTTGGTGGAGGATTATTGTCATGTTTGTCTAACAAGGCTTGGAGTAGTTCAGCTGGTTTGTCGATATTTCATTTCCTTTTTGGATATGAAAGGGAATATATTTTGCTTCAGATGTGAAATGAAATCCATTTCGACGTGTGGTGGTGATATTTTGACGGGCTCAGCTAGACAGACACTCATTTTAAGGACGTTTTTAACCTAAGATAAAATCAAATAAAATATTCTGAATATTTTTAAACGCATTAGTTCTTAAACATATTTTTCAGTATGTATTTTTTTTTTGCCAGCCCGCGATGTAGAAAGTTTTTAAAAATGTAAAATAAATGATTTTATAGACGAATGTGGTGCAGGATTGATATAAATATGTTACATTTGACAGCTGATTTAAAAATGCCATCTGAGAAGTGTAGCATCAGCTAACTTACTAAAATCATCTGAGGAATTTGAAAACATTTTTGTGTTAAGCTTAAGGAAGTGAGGTATAATGTGATATAATCTCAGATTATTTTAGATTTCAAAAAAAGCGTCTAGTAAGTTATCAGACTAGACAGTTGTCAGCAAACTAGAGGAGTGTTAAACTGTGTCTCCCAGTTTCACATAGAGGCTAAACAAATTGTATGGAAAATCCGACTGTGCTTAAGGAAATAATTGACCAGGGAGCTCTCTTTTGTCTCTCAAGCCCTAACCAGCACCACACTACAGGCCTTGTAGATCAAGACAGAAGCTGTTTTATGGCCCCAGCTTCTCTTTTGGCCATCTGAGAAACTAGAGGTTGACTTCTCGGTTTTTACGCAGCCTCTAGCACTTGCATATTTCCTGTTTGCAAGCTACAACAGCTGAACTGTGATGCCTTGCTTGTGCTGAAACCTACTTTATTTTCACTTGGTCTTTTTCCAAATAAGCAGAAATAAGTCGTAAATGGGTTGTTTGCTGGCTTGTCTTGTTTTCTTGTAGGCACTGTGACTCAAAACAGCTGTGAGCTCTTACTTGGCAATCACTATTAGTCAAGCAATTTTAATGCCAGATTATGTGGTATTATGCTCATCATATTTTGCCTTTATCTGATGCACTTTTACATCAGGTGTTTTTTTATGATGACGTTCCAGTGTTATCTGTTATGTATCTTTCGCTAAATTGAAGCTAGAGTTCAGATTTTTTTTAATGATGTAGTTTGCCGTCTCGGTTTCAGCCAGTGATAAGTTGTTTCTGATCCAAGTAGATGAAAACATGGCTCATAATTAGTACTTCTAGTTCTACATATCTTGTAATTACATCTGATCACTATCTGAGTGTTTCCTTGTGGCATGACTTTTGCAATTCGCTCTTGTATGAGCTAGTAATAAGCATTTTTGATAAGGTGTGGTTGTGACCAACAGACAGATTTCAAACCTGACGCGCATTATGTACAAAATCGTGTGTCTTGTATGAAGTATCTTGTAGGGCTGTGCGATTTGGGGAAAATATCTAATTGTGATTTATTTAGTTATTTATATTTTTGACAGAGATTGCGATTGGATTTACGATTTATTTCAAGCTTCATGCTGATTTTAATTTAAGCTTCACCTCTTAAAGTTTGCCTGTTTTTGTTCGGTGTCTGACTTTGATACCAAAATATTCCCATATTGTAAATTATGTTTTTATTTGATATTATCTTTTAAAGTTTGTTTTCTTTTTTTATTGTGGGCGTAGTTCAGTTGCGCAATTTTAGATTGGGCAGAACGAAAGTGTGCTCACTCAATTCTCTAGTAAGACTGTCACACACACATTTGCTCTGGGCGGGGGACGTTAAATAGTACACACATTTCATATGGCACATTTCAAATTGCGATTCGATTTTGAATAATCGCACAGCCCTAGTATCCTATATCTAACTGAATGCAGTTTAGGGGTGCACGACATTGGAAAAATCTAATATTGCGATATTTATTGATTCTGTAATTTGTATTTTGGAATATGAATACAATTTCACTAGATAAGTTGAATAACTATTTGGAACACGTTTATAATTTTAGATTGATTGGGATGATTCTGTAGGGGAGTAAATAAATAATATACAAACATAGATACATTTAAATAAAGATAAGTATCCAGGTTAAATAAACAGCATTTTATTGTTTTATGAGGAGTCGAACTGTATTCAGACAGAAATACAGTGATTAAATTATCAAATGTAAAATAATACTAATAGTCTTCGACGTATAAACTATTGAATAAAATTTATTGTTATTTGTTTGTCAAAGTTACAAACGCTACAATAATATATACCTAAATGCTTTTCTAATCCACACACAGTCACAGGCCTCAAAAAACACTTGCAAAATGATAAATTATAATCCAGACTCAGTATTGTGTATACTTGGGATGTGGCTATTGCGAATGATCATATTGCGATATCGATGCTGCAATAATGTATTGTGCAACCCTAATACATATACTTAATAAAACAACATATTGTAAAAATGAACATGCATGATATTGGTTTTGTGGTCACTTCAAAATGCTGTAAATGATCATTTTTTATTTCAACTTTTGAAATGACTTTTAAAACATTCAGATTGCTGTATTTTAGTGGTTAAAAAATACATTTTCATGTTAATCTGGAGGACATGCCCAAGATATTGATTGAAGTATTTGATTGATATTGTTTAACAGTTTACAAAAGGCTCCATTTGTGAACATTAGTAAATTAAACTAAACTGACAATGAAAATGTGTGTTTATTAATCTTAGGTGATATACATTTCTTAGCTAATGTTTTAAAAAGCTAATTTGAATCAAAAGTTGTAACTGTTTCATTCAATTGAGGAAACAACTAATAAAGTTGAACCAACATTAACATAACTTCTGTGAAAATGTAGCTATATCTCACTGTTAATGCATTTAATGTATTGACAACCCATTATGATAAGACCATATTTTAAAGTTCCTTTTCCAGTTTACTTTGTTTACATGTGTGGCCACATATCACTGAAAATTGTTCAAAGATAATTTCTTGGATTTAATATATTTTTCAAGTTAAGTGGTGATCAATTTATCTGAGCTGAATTTAAACTAACCAATAAAGTTGAACATGACTAAACTTAATTGGTTCAAATTTAACATATATATATATTTTGCGACATTTTTGCAAAAATTATATTTTTTGTGTACCTTATTATTAGTGATTATTATTGTGATTATTCCTATTAAAGTAACACTTTTTTGCAGCTTATGTTAATATTGTGATAATAGCATATTTCATCATGATAAAAGCTTCAGCAGTTATTAAAACAAAAAAAGTTTATACTATCATTTGCCTAACTTTTTGTCCAAATAATTTTTTAATTGCATGGTGTCATTTACAGCTATTTTACTGCTCCCTATCGAGCCACCTCAATCCTAAATTATAAATATCAAACATGTTTGTATTGTCATGCAAAAACTGCAATACAACAGGGCCTACTGAGTGTCAGTCATGTTTGGTATTTGTTTATCTTATAATGTCATGTTTGATCATGTGGAAGATTATAATGTTACAGCTAAGCTGTGTTCTTCCATGGTTTTAAAATCAATTAAGATTTAGCGCTTAGTGTGTAAGAGGCCTTAGCGAACATCCCAATGCTGGCCACACTGCTGAAAGTGGAGTTTAGATTACTCTGTAAATATGTGCAGTGCATTTTTACAAAACAAACATATATAATTTAAAGTGGTAGAAAAAAGTGATAAGAACAGAGATAAAGAAAGCTTCTGACACTAGTGATATGTTTTTGTATGAGCTCTGTATTAAGAAGCTCTTCATTGGTTGAGTTTTTGTTCACAGTTGAAGTTTAGTGAGGCCTTAATTCCCTGCTTGTTCAATGGATTATATAACCCTCTGCTTATTATTCACCTTTGTGCAGCTTCTACAGCTTGCAATTAAGATCCAATGCATCCTGTGATTGATTTCATATTATGAATTGATGTATGGAAATTCAGTCTCTTTCCTAAAGGAATGGCCAACACCTCTGTAACTGATACAGAAGCTAAGCTGACGGGATTGCTGATGCATTTATTATTCTGACTGACATGACATAATTCTTTTTTGCTCTGGCTAAAATATTATAATTTTCTCCATTTAGAAAAATGAGCTGTGCATTAATAATCGAATTCACTGAATTTCTGATTCATTCGTCACTTGCTGAACAAACACCGCCTTGGATGTTGAAATTAAATAGTAAATTCAACCTCCCACCCTTTACATGAAGATTTTTTTTTTGTTCTTCTGTGAGCTGATTGTCTATTTCTCATCAGTTCTTGTCTGGTGTCCTTTTACAGCCAGTCAGGCCGCCATTGATCGTTTTAAGTGCATTTTCTGAAGGAAAGCGCAGCCGTCTTTCCAATAGTTCTTGCACCAACTCTTTCCATTTACATTAACAGTAGTGCTGACCCTGGATATGAAAGGGGGGGGTGTATAACAGAGATCCCTGACCTTCTACATCGCTTCCCCTCTCCATTATCAAACACACAGGTGTCGTCAAAGTTCCTGTTGGAATTGGAATCTGATACGGGCTCTGTTAGGCTTGTAATTCTCAACCGTTCTGTTCTTCACACTCTGAAAAAAGTCTCATCACTTGGAGGCAGACCAGCTAAATCTGTTGGGATAATGTCTTAAACTCTTATTGCCAAAACTGTGATGGGGTGTTTTTTGTTTGTTTGTTTGAAGTAGCATCCATTTGTGTCTCCTCAGCTTGTGATTCCCTTCACGGCATTGGCTTGTATGCAATACTTTGTCTTTTGCTATTATTGATTAGGTTTATTGGACCTTGAGGTTATATGAAAATGGATGCCATGAACATCAACAACCAGGATTGATGTTTGTGCTTTAAAATGATCTCATCATGCCTCTGTTCATCATTATGCAGCGTGCTTTATCTATTTGAAATGTATGGCTCAGTTTAATAATAATGCATGGAAAAGTTAGTAATTAAACTGAGGATACATATCATATTAAACTGACAGATTGTGTAGAGGTTTGTTTAGTTGTGTGTTGTTTAATTTACTTTTGACTAATTTAATTAATTTATCAATCTTTGAGATTATATAGTCACAGGTTTATTATTCAGAATTAATTTCTGTTTTTGAGTATCATATAATTCTCTGATTGTCATAATCTGCTGCCTGCTTTTATGCAAAATGTTA
Source organism: Danio rerio (assembly GCF_052040795.2). NCBI lineage: Eukaryota > Metazoa > Chordata > Actinopteri > Cypriniformes > Danionidae > Danio > Danio rerio. Next base: position 22,374,403 of record NC_141028.1, read on the forward strand.
TAGTTTTTATTTTTTTCATATGATTTTGTTATTTACAACAAAATAGTTTTGACACAATCTACATTGTAAAAGCGCTATACAAATAAAGCTGAATTGAATTGCTTTAAAAATTGCTTTAAAAATGAAAAATTTTCTTGTGATTTTTATTTTATTTTATTTTTTTAAAGTTTAATTCTAAATAGTTTTTTTTTTTTTAAACAAAAATGAAAACATTTTTAATAAATGTATATTTAAATAAAACGGTCAGTATGCGAGATGTTTGGGCAGGATTGTTACTGGACTTAACGGGCCAGTACTGCCTTGTCACAAAAGGTTAATTGGGCTAAGACCGTTTGTCAATTGCCCCCTCCCTACGCCCCGCCCTCCTTAGTTACTGTTGCTGTGCCTGTCAAGCTTTCATGCGCATAGCTACGATTGCTAAGCCACGATTGGTGGGTGGCGGTTTAAGGGTGTGGCTTAATGAAGGGTCGATTGCGTGCAAATACAGTCCATGGTTTTCGCTACATTCATTCTTCCATAGCGGGGCGCCACACCAAAATTCATTACATCTTCTCATTCAAAATATTCAGTCATTGCTGTTTTTTTTTAAATAGCGGGTTATAATTGCACTAAAACGTATTAAGATAAATTAATTATAACAGCGCAAACTTTTCTGCAATCATTCTGTAATGTAGTAGTGCTGTGCATAATTTTTGTAAAACCTTTAATGTGACATGACAGACTGACTGACTGACAGGGGCATGATGTGTGAGGCTAGCAAACACGATGCTGCTTTCAGTTATGATGAACACAGTTTCCATAATTGTACTTCATTTATAGATAAAAGTCTATGGTTCTGCATACAATGAGTTTATCTTGCTGGAATTTATAGCCGTTTTACTTTACTTCAGGACGCATTAATGTTACTCTGTAGGTCTATTGGAGACATTCTTACATATTCCTAGCAAATCTAATAAATGTTGGAGACATACTTGTGACATAAACGCATCAAATTGCGCTTCAGCAGCATATATATATATATTTTAGAGCAAAGAACAGAGGAAATCTGCATGCAAGCAAAGAGATTCGCATGCTCGTATGACATGATTGTAATCTCGATTTGTAATACTGTGCTCACGATGTTTGTCATTGAAATAACACCATAGGTAGTTGGTAGATCTGTGTAAAAGGCCTGCCGCCACAGCTGGAAAATAAACTAGAGGAAACACTGCAGTCTTAGGGTGCTTTCACACCTTGACATTTGTATTAGAACCTGTCTCGTTTGCCCAGTTATTGTGATTCGTTTGGGATATGTGAATCCTGCAATCGCGTTTAGATCCGCACCAAATCAATCTTTCCAAAATCGCCTGAATGAGGTGGTCTCGGCTCGATTTGAAACAAATTTTGTAGCGAATCGATTGTAGTGAGGAAGTAAAACAAACTAACGAACCAGGCTATATCACATTGAATTATGGTTATGTAATAGCCATATATATGGCTATATGAAGAAAGAATTATGAGTAGAGCGGGATGTCATTCCTATTCATAAATGTGTGTTTCATGTCAAATACAAAAGTGAAAGCATGCTGAAATATTACAGAGTGCTGTTTATTTGTTATAAAAATAGACTTATAATTGTTTGTATTAGGCCTATTGTTTTGTTCATTTCTGCACTGAACCCGTGAAAGAAAGACCAGCATTGCAATCTGCTTCATGATTTGACAACAGTCTATCTCTCTCTATAATTAAATCCTATAATGCATAATTCTAGCCAAATTAATAATTTTTTATAAATTTATTGATTCAATAGATTGATTTTTTACAAATTTATTTACATCACAATTGTAATTTTTTAAATCGTCAGTTGTTTTTAAGCAAAGTTATGCTGAATAAAAAGTGTATGTACACCATTATGTTTGGCTTTTTGACCTTTTTTTTTTTTTTTTTTTTAAACTAATTTTGGCTGGACAAGTAAAAATCTGAACCAGTGGGGCCAGTAGAAAAAATTCTTAGCGTTGACTGGTAGATCTAAATGTACGTTTGATTAATTAATATTGATCAGTATTCTGCTTTTGTCTTTCAGGGAACGAGAGGACGTCAGGCTATACTTCTGGATCTGGAACCTGCTCAAGCTGCTGGTTCTGTCCACGTCTGCACACAGCAGTGTTAGATAATGAAGAATGTTCACCGTATTACCCAGGACTGACTTCAAGGAAACCATGAGGAGCACAAGGGGACGTTCACTTGTTGGGTTCCACTAGCAGGAATTGTGTATGTCAGTGTTGAGGAGTCTGTGTGGGTGGATGTGTGTGCGCGTGCGTGTGCGTCTGTATGTGTGCGTATGCTAGCATCACCTGCCTGCTTCAGGCAATGACATGCTACTCTGAGGACTACTGTACAGTAAAGGATTCCCATCCACCCAAGGATTAATGCAGGGTCGACACTTTCGGTGATACCCACCGCATCTGCAGAAGACATCGCTTCCTGCTCCGCAGAAATCACCGTTATATAGATACTTTGAAATCTCTTCACCTGTTGTCTTCTGGCTATCGTCCCCACACATTCCCTTGGGGTTGTTTTGAAACTTCTCTGTTTTGCATGGCAGGGGAGTAACCGTGGAGAGGCCAGGGTATCACAAGCTTATGGATTTTGAGAAGCGAGGTGGGAAGGGAGAGACAGAGGAAGTAAAAAAAATGTCGAAACCAACCGGTAGTAGGACTGGGGGCCGGGGAACAGGGAACTCTGGGGTCCTCATGGTCGGCCCCAACTTCAGGGTTGGGAAGAAAATCGGCTGTGGAAACTTCGGTGAACTGCGGCTGGGAAAAAACCTTTATACAAATGAATATGTGGCCATCAAACTGGTAAGTAGAAAACTGAAAATGTGTTTTTGGGAATATCTTTTGTTTTGGACAACGTTCATCTTAAAATTGCTTCTTTTAAATTATGATAATTTAAATATTAAGCTAGACTTTATTTGCTGTAGTTTTACCTTTAGATATTAAAATATACTGTTCATGCCACAAGTTATTTCATTGGGTATGCCATCGATTAAATGGTTCTCACCAAAATAACAATGGGCTATATGCACAGCTAGTGTTTTCACCTACTGATGAACATTCGGTGAAAGCTTAATGTGGCTATTTTTAATTTCATAAGGTTCCTTTTACAACATAGTATTTAGGGTTGTAACGGTATGAATTTTTCACGGTATGATAATCGTCTAAAACAATACCACGGTTTGACGGTTTCGCGGTATACGGTATGTTACAAATGTTACAAAATAATAGAACAGTGAAGCAAATTTGACTTTTTCCAAATAATATATTTTTAGTTACTATAAACAACACCACTTACAATGAACAAATAAAAATAAGAAAATAATAAATAATGTGTCAAAGTCCAAATAAAGTCCAAATAAACATGGTGCAAATCCTCAGTAAAAAATAGATATAAATATTTACTATACTATAAATAGTTACATAACGAAACTAGATTCAATATGGAACATCCTTAGGTTCTATGTGCCAGCATGGATTTGGATGTGGTTGTATGCAATGCAGACAAACAGCTGCATCTTCATTTGCGTCTTTTGAAAACAGCAAGAGCAGCAGTTCGTCTTTGCTGTGTCACTGTTTTGTCATGTTTCTGTGCTGCTGTGCATGCAAAAGTACTTAGTATGAGAATTATTTCATGCAAAACTTTTTTTTTTTTGCGTTTTATTTAGCCGCGCATAAATGTATGCCTTTCTCTCATTCCGTGTTGTTCAAAAAGCTTGGTCCACAAACAAAAGCGAAACCTAGGCTTATTGGTTGTGATATAGCGAGTTTGAACCAATCTGGGCATGGAGGAGGGACAATGCATCAATGTATCATGTCTGATTTGTCCGGAGACACAGTGACGAGCGTTTCTTTGTCAAATCAGCATTGTCAAATGTTGATGACGTAACCGCACTGATTCCGGAGCCGAATGTTATGTGATACATCACTGGAAAGCTGAGATTCTCTTCTTTATGCCAATCTTTGAATTGTATGAATCGGATCAGCGGATCAAAAGTTATTAAACATTTAAGAGCAATACTTATTTTTAGCCGCGGGCGGCTGTCTCGGTCTTTAAGGGTTAAAACCGTTGATATGCAATTGTTCATGGTATGATAATCGTGCACGTTCAAATCGTGGTAAACCGTCATACCGGTATATTGTTACAACCCTAATAGTATTATATGTAATGTAATTAAAATATAATCAGTTAAATAGACTTAAGCATCCATTTTGTTGTTAAAGCGTAAAAAGAGACGAAAGGCTGTTTAAACCAGGCCCCGTCATTAGCAGCAAGCTAGCGCAGGAATTCCATTGAAAATACTGGGGTACAATTTCATTCCATATTTTAAAGACATGGCACAGAAAAATATAATTGAACACAGTGCTTCTTGTTTGATCTGATGCCCACTTTATATCATATCTCAGCCAGGCAGTGAAGATGGCTGATTTAAAAAAAATTAAGATTAGATCTTAAATGTGGCGATTTTGTATGGGATGGGATGACAATTAACCCTCATACCTCATTAGCAGTTAAAGGGATAGTTCACACAAAAATGTAGCTGTGGTATGTTCTCACCCTCAAGTGGTTTTAATTTTTTTTATTTTGCTGAACACTGAAGAACCTATTTTGAAGAGAGTTGAAAAAACTGTAACCGATGACTTGAATAGTAGGAAAAACAAATACTGCCAATGGGATTTTTCATCAAAATATCTTCTTTTGTGTGAACAGATGAAAGACAGACAAATAGGTTTGGAACAAGTGAAGGGCGAGTAAATGATGACAGAAATTTCAGTTTTGGGTTAACTACCGCTTTAATTTATTCACTCTCAGGCAATTTATAGGTCCATGTGTTCTTAATGAAAAAGATCCATGACGTATATTGTGTAAACTGTATCAATCCATTCTTTAAATGTAAGTGACTCTAACCTTTTTTTTTATTACTTTTTTACTAGCTGCCAAAAGAATAACAGTTTCTTTTCTTTATTAATCCATCCATCTAAATTTATATTACCTAAATATAAAGATTCACAAGTGAAGGCAATCTTTGCTTCAAAAATGGCATCTAAATGTATTTTAATCTCTTTCCAGTATGGGGTTAATTTCTGACAATCCCAAAAAACATGATAGTGAATAGTTTTCCCCCACACATTCTACCGCAGCCAGAACTCTTTTTCTCTATGTATTTTCGGTGACGGTGTGATAAAAAACCTTAGAACATTCTTCCAACAGAATTCTCTCCACATGCCTGAGCTGGTACACTTCCTTTGAGTTTTACAAATATTTCCCAAATCCTCATCTGAAATTTTCAGATTTCCTTCCATTTATCTTTAACATATAGTGTATTGTCTGGTACAGATTTGCAAAATCCCTTATATCATTTTGAAATGATCTTTTTACATGATTGGTTGGGCCTTGCCCACTGATAAAAACACATTTAGTATTCCTGTCGCTGCAACTTTAAATATTTCTGGTTTAATTTTACCATTAATATAATGTTTACTTGAAGGTATCTATAAAAGTCACTTTGACTTAACCCATATTTTTGCTTTAAAAAATTCAAAAGTTTGGATACCCTTGTCAAAAAAGTGTAGTAGTTGGAAATTCCTCATCTATTTGGTTAGGGATGAAATCAGTATCGAAGGCACACCATCTTAATATTTCTGAAAAGCTTCCCAAATCCATATGCAGAGGTGTAAATGCAAAATTTTGGTATCATTTTTAAAGAAAACACTTTTGATTTTCATAAAACACTGTTGAAAATTATTAAAATAATTGTACATGTTGTCTGTGTTACAATAAATCCCCCCAAAAAATGAGGCGCTTTTTTTGTAAACTCAAATTTAATTAAATTGATTTTGATGGTCCTCTGAAAAAAGAAAAATGTCTTGATCATAATCCTGTGCAAAAGTTATTCTATAACTGATGAGAAAATGGAACCACTTATGGCAGTATTGGTCCAGTATGGAGCTTTAAATTGTAAAGAATGCAGAAGTAAATGATGTCACAGACCCAGTCACGGACTCCACATCAACAGGAAGTGTCATGGCGGTTATGTAAATACTGTCAGTCAGTGTAACTGTTAGCAGATTGAGCCTGAATCAGACGGGTCTAGGTTGCTGTAATTAATTTAGGTGGTCCTATGTAAAAAGAACAATGTCTCGATCATAATCAAGGCATAGTAATGGCAGCATTGGGCCAGTTGGGAGCTTTAAATTTTAAAGAATGCGGAAGTAAATGAGGTCACGGACTCAGTACCAGGTATGCAGAATTTAAAGGACTGAGGGGTTAGAAAATGTACTGCAAATTTCAGTTTTTGTGCAGACTATCCCTTTAACATCGTCTCCTTTCCAAATCACATCGCTCAGATGATCAGTCCTCATATATCTTTACAAGTTACTTTTAACATAGCTATTATAACTTCAGAAACATATTTGGATAATATCTAATGAGAAAAGCGCACAGACGCACGCACCCTGTTTAACATTCAGAAAGTGCAATAAATCATGACTGTTTGTTGACATTTACTCAATTTTTATTTCCTCTTAATGAGCAAATAAGACGTTTATTGATGGCTGGCATTATGGAGTTTTCATTTGCAAGAAACCAATTATATTTTTTTACGTTTTGCTACCTTTGGCTGACTGTCAGCGTAAGGTTAAAAGCCTTTTCTCTATGCAGAGTGAAATGTTAGATAACCTGAAGTACGTTTAGGCTTTTTTGGGCCACTATGATACATGCAAATGAGTTGCAAGCAAATTGTTTATCCATACCTTGCAGGAATCTATTGGCTGACCTTGCAATGAGTGATCATTATGACGTAACTCTTCACACTCTCTGTGGGCTCAGTTTGGCCTCGAAAACATGAGTAAACATGACAAGGGCCTTTGAGGAAATCGGCGTCCAAAATCCATTTTCATCCTGGGACGCTTCTCTCAGATGTGTGAAGAGATTTTGCCACCCCAGGGACTGTCATGGCAAACTGGATTTCTTCAAATAGTTTTGTTCGTGGAGCTGTGCTTGATTTCATATACTGCACAAAAGATATTTGAAACTCCAGTTTGTGCTACACCCAAACAGAAGCTCAAAGTCCAGTGCTATTTAAAGTCAATGTTGTGCTTTATTATTTGATGGGAGTTTTATAGGGATCATTTTAAGCTGTTAATGGGAGGTCCTGTTTGCTGGGAAATGACCGTCGAGTAACTTTGCACCATGAGAAAAGGGATTGTCATAGATGGCGTTTGCACACTTAGTCGCCCTCCTCTCCGGATCCTCCAGTGAAGGATATGATTATCTTTGCATTAGTAACGTCATAGGGCTTCATTATCTTTGCATTGTTGCCTATCAGAGTGCTTTTTAACTGCTCAATGTGAAGTCAAGCACTGTCATTTTAAGGATAAAATAATTTAGTGGAACGATTCACCCGATGACGCTGCATTTCTGTCAATTTTCTGTTTGTTTTTTAGCTATAACATAACTTGAAAAGGGTTGGGGAGTATAGCTAATAGGAAGCTAAGTATTAACCTTTAGATATTAGCTCAATATTACCTACTAACGCCTTGCCTTTCAGGTTCTGAAAGTAGTATCTTATGCAGACTAGTAAATGTGAAATATTATTTAAAATATATTTTTAAATAAATATTAAAATATTACCTAAAATCAAAATATCAATTAATTGAACAATTTATTATTAAGATTAATGAATAATTATGTTATTTGCTTATTTTGGCCCCATCGATTACTGACAGGTTTTGTACAGTGAATATGCTTCTGAATGAAGGGAGATTTCTGAATGAACGGTGCATTACTTGATTTTAAAATAACTTTAACACACTATCTACTACCCATTGAACATCAACGTTGAACAACTGAAATTAAAACACACATTGCCCAAAACCAACAGTCACTTTTTTTTCTTATAAACAAATAACTTGCACTTTTGGAAAATTTCTTTTTTTTAAAAAATGTTTTCAAAAGTAAAATAATAAAATAAGCGGTATCTCTTCTAAATAAAACCATTATAGTATATCCTGTATATAATATTTTAAACAGTGCAATTCTTGCATCTTCTGTAAGCAAATATTTTAATGTAAATATTAATTTTATTGTAATAAAAAATATGCCATCTCAAGGCATCTCTGAGGCAGGTTCAAATCATCGTCAATGTAATGCAAATGTGCTACATGTAGTTAAATTTATTTTCGAGAGGTGCACTGGTATGTGACCCTTTGAAGGCTGCACCGGACCATACCCATGCATTCACTGTAGAAGTATAAATCAGGCTTTACAGAGCCGGGTCATGTGACTCCAAATGTGGTAGAGAAAGTAATTGAAAAAATCAATCTGGAAAATTTTAAACAATTTTAGCTTCAGAATGTTAATTTCGCTTATTTTTCGAGGAATCGCCCAGCCCTTACAGTTTTAAAAAATTGTTATATTTTAGCATGTTTAATTTACTAAGAATGTATTATGAAGAAACATTTTTTATAGTGTTGAGAACAGTTATATTCACAAAGGTAAGTGACTAAATAGAAAGTTCATGTCAAATATTTAGTTATTAAAGTAAGAGTGTGTTACTTTTGATAAAGTTAATGCATGTTTGCTTAATAAAAGTCTTTTCTCCATGTTATAAAAAATCTTAAAGGGATGGTTCAGGGTGTATTGTTAGGGCTTTGTTGTGTTTATGGGGGGCAAAGCAATGAATGAATGCTTCACAAAAAAAGCACAGTATTTTTAATATATCTTACTTTATATACAGCTACTTTGTCTAACATAAAAACGATTATCATATTTCCTGGTTTCTCCAAAAGCCCACCGTCAAGGGGCTATGATTGGTCAGCTAACATAATGAGCTTTGCTGATAGACTCCACATCACCAGGAAGTGTCATGGCGGTTATGTAAATACTGTCAGTCAGTGTAACTGTTAGCAGATTGAGCCTGAAACAGACAGAAAATGAAAAGGACACAGCTGAACCTCATGCCTGCTCTCTAAAATAAAACCTGACAAGTGTTTTTCATATATATATACAGGTTATAAGCATACTTATGTAATACGAAATGTTCATATATCTTTTGTGAGTTCAATATTTGAGATATAGAATGCACAGAAAGCTGCAGAACAAGCACAGAACAAGCTCTGTGGAAATAGCAGTGTTTGGACGGCCTTTAAGCTTTCTTCACTATAACATTAAAGTGCCTTTGGCCATGCCCCTTCACTGAGCATGGTGTATGTGCGTAACCTGCAGGGTTTATGATCTCATTAACCCGGATGTATTTTTTTGTAGTCCCCAAATTTCATTCGCTGTAGGCTTTGCTAAGCTTACTCTGTAAAAGCCAACGTCTCCCTTTGCATTGAACTTTGAGCATATTACATTTAGAGATGTTATTTATGTTCAAACAGCTACATTACACATCAATTAAAGTTTAAAATATGATATCATAGTGGACCACCCCTTTAATAAAATAATTTCAGTGTAGAAGTCTAAACAGGCAGAAAGTTTTTATGTTGCATGTCTGTTTTTCACAGATTGCTGAAACCTCAACACACCCACAGTTCTCACCAGCTGCCTTCTGCTGGTTTAATAAGTTTACCACAAGTCAGTACCATCAGTTAAACATTCTAGTTGTTTGATCATCATGGCAGGCATTTGATGCAAGTTGAAAATTAACTGCCTTAACTGTTGACATTTGCTGCTGCTAATTGAAGATTTGCTTGAACTACGTTTTTAGTCTTGTACATTTATAACAATAAGAGCCCCACTTACCCACTCTAGTGTCAGTATTTTTTATTTACTCAACATTCACCATGTGTTGCCAAATAATCAGTGTTAAAAAGTTTCTTGAGTACAGTTTGCACTACAGTTTTTCCCCTGTGGCAGCTGCACCTGGGGCAAAGGTGAACTCCTCTATCGCAGTTTTCTAGCCTACAAGAAAGAAAAGAGTCACAGTCAGGCTTTGCCCTCTGACGAAATCACTAGAACAGCAAGAGTAAGAGAAGGGGAAAAAAGAGAGGAGGAGAGTTGGAGAAACAACAGTAGTTAGAGAGAGAATAAAGCTGATGAAAGGTTCTCTTTGTTCCCTGGTTCTTGTCGACACAGTGCTCCAGTCAGTCCACACTGAGAGGCTCACCAGGGACCCAGAACAGAACAGAGGAGTGGAAACACTACGTAGTTTCTCTCTTTCTCTCTCTCTTCCTCGCACACATTTGTGCTGGGGATTCCAGTTGTGTAATACATGTATGACAGCTTCCAAACAGCTACCTTGTTGTAATACAAGAGCTCTGGCTACATGTGTCCATGGATATTTGTGATGGTTGGTTGATTTCTTTTTTGCAACTGGAGTCTTAAGCCCCACCCATATTTATTTCCTAATCTCATTTCTGGTTAGTCCTTTTATCATTCAAGACTAGGAAATGTGTGAAACGGTTAGCATTTTAGCAGGGAAAACTGATAAACTGGCACAATCTCTAGGCAAGAACATCGGTTTTGTCATGATGTCCATTAGCACTTGCTTAATAATGAAGCACTGGATCTTTTTTGCTGGGATTGCTGGCTTCCCTCTCATGATTGACAGTAGCCGGGGTGCTAAGAAAAAGTGAAACTCACAGCTGAAGGATATTTTCATCCCTCAAGGGTTAATTTAGTTATTTTAAGGGTTATTTAAACAGTTATTTTACAGTGTGAATAAATAGATTTTTGCTTAAAGGGTCACGAAACACCAAAACACATTTTTTGAGCTGTTGACAGTCGTATATGTGTCCCACACTGCTAAAAACACCATTAGGACAAATATATTTCACTTAAAATTGTAAATTGGTTGTTTTTGCGTTATTTCAAGCAAATTCGTACTTCCGGTTTGAAACGAATTTTTGAAGTTGCGTCACGGCCATGACATAATAGTGTTGTATTCCAGCGTGCAGACTGGGTGTCTATGCCAGAGTGTGTCTTATTACGTCTTACAGTGTGTTGCATTAATGCATGAGTAAGGCTTGGTTCAAACCAATCAGCGCTCTCTATTGTGCAACTTCATTAATATTCATTACTGTCACTGTTTAGACGACAGAGACGCCACGTTGTGTTGGCAAAACAAGCGTGAAGTGTTGCTTTTATAGTTTGCTGCCGTTAAGTTTTGTTTTTATTTTCTGTCTGTGAGAGCGCAGCTGGCGTCACTTGTGGATTAACAGTGTACGCGACGCTCGACAACAATAACTTACGTGTCTAAGGAGGATTATTGTTTACCTGAGAGCTGTTCTCATCTGCAAACGCTGAGATCCGGATTCGCTTGTAGTCTCCTCTTAATAAAGACGCAGCTCTAGTTGCTGTGGATTGTCCTGTCTTTACAGATTTGGTAAGTGAGCGACCAGTGCTCTTTGTTTCAGTTCATATTTTATTCGTATCGAAAAAACTATTGCACCGAGTGTAAACAAGTTAGCACTACAACCAAACTATAACCTTGTGTTGGATTTTGTGACCGGAATAACACACGCGGCTTTCTGACGCTACCTGCCGAGTGCATCTAAGTTTCCGGGAAATGCTGAGTTTTTTTTCTCTCATTCGCCGTGCGGTATCAAACATTGCATGAAAATACACGCTTAGAGCAGTTCCTCGAATCAAATATCTCGTTTGTCGCGAGGGACATGAATGAATTCCCTGAATAAAAGAGCCAAACTGCAGTTAAAGTCCACCATTTAATAATTTGGCAAATAATTCGACTACAGATGTCCATGTAAACACAGTCACTGTCCGCTGTGGATGTGTGTTTTGACTCTGAAATTCAGCTCGCCCAAATAGACACTCCCACACCAAGCCTCTTTTCTTCCTCTGACACTCCCCCCTAAACAAAGCTGGACACGCCCACTTTTCTGACTTTTTTCCAAAGTAGAGGTGTGAAAACACCCTGCTGAAACGAGGGGGTTTCATGGCCCTTTAAGTTCAAATTCATGGCGCAAAATTAATATGACATAATACTGAAGATGCCAAAAACTAATCTCAATCTATTATTGTTTATTTACACACCACCCCCCTTTACATTTATGTCATGCCATATATTTGTGAAGATACTAAGATGATTGCTAATTCAATGATCTGATTTTTTAAAACTTAAAACTTAAAGATTTGCACTGCCTGATCTAGACAAACTACACAAGGATAGACAACTAAACAAGCATTTTGTTTTATTTGTTTGTTTTTATTGTTTTCTACAGACATAAAAAGTTTTAAAAACTGAAATCTGGTTCCTGATTAAAAAAGAACCAGCTGACAGAACTATTTAACACTCGTGCACACACACACAATGAACCCCACCAACCATTCCTGATATACACCCTACTTGTAAATGTTTGAATGGATGAAAATAAAGCCAGCCTTATTGTATGACATAAGTACATATCTATATAAAACAAAAAAAATTGTATATACATTGTTGTTTTTTTAACGTACTTACAAACGCATAATCTATTTGTGTTTGTCTGCAGTGTCCAACTCATCTGTGTGTATTTAAGACCATAGGTTTACATTATGCAAATATTTACAAACCTACATTGGTTTGCGCAGGAAACAAGACTGGAATTACAGATGACTCGTTCCAGGCAGTTCTTTATTTTGCCAGACTCCTCTTTGTGTGCACTTTGATCTTTGAAATTTGCAGACCTTTAACTTTCAAAAACATTGTATTACATTAAATGAGATGTAATATCCCACAGCATAATCTTTGGATCAGTTGATTTTTAAATATTTTTTAATGCTAGATTAGAATCATGTATTTGTTCATTCTTTTTCACAAATTATGGACTAGGGCTCCCCCTGTTCAACACTGATAATTAGTTTACATTAATGTTTTTAATTGACTTATAATTTAATGTAGATGTTATATTCTAAAGTAATTATTTCATTTCCATGCTAAAACATTAACCATTTCGTCTATGCCACTAGCATGAGCAACATGCATCAAATGTTTTAAATTTGCCTCACTATATGTGCACTGCAGTATGTCAATTTAAGTCGTGTTTATTTATAAAGATATATTATTTCACAATTTCTAGTGAGTTTCATTTGTAAACACACAATTTGCAGCATAGCACAAATCCCTGAACAATAATTCTGATGTAAAGGTTTCCTGTTCAACAAATGGGACCCTTTACATCAGTTTATTCATTGAGCTCTAATCAACCATCTGAATTAGGTGTGTTATATTAGAGATATAGGCAAAATACTTAAAGTGCTGGAGTTCGAGGACCGGAGTTGAGAACCACTGTATTTTTTTGATTGATGTGCGTTTGTTAATCTGCAGGTGTGATATAGCCTACTGCCCTTTTTATTTTACTTTTTTTATTTTTTGTCAAACAATATTAAGCCAGCCTCTGTCATTTTTTTTATGAGTCCCACATACATGGCAAGTTTAATATACAATAAATAAGGGAGGAAAAAGATCCTTGTAATCCTAGTAGGAAACATTGTGGCCAATTAAACAGCCTAGGGCGTACATATTAATGACCATGAGCTACATATTGTTTTTTTCTGAGGCTCATGGTATGTTTGATTTCATTGTATTGCCATTTGCATGTATTCCAAACTCTTATAATTCATCTAGGTATACACAGATTATCTTAATTTTTTTTAATAAAATTAGCATTTTCTATAGCCCAACCCTACATTTCTTTTAAATTTTGTAGAAAATGATTAACAAATACTTCTATAAAAATATTTTTGTTGCCCCTTTTTGTCTCTTGTTCTGAACATGCTTGTTCCTTGTTCTGAACATGTAATGTTTTTGGTTCAATAATCACTCCATTTAATTTCAAGTTCATGCATGCGTGTGTCTTTGAAGAATCAAATAAGATGTTAATGGTAGATGTATCAAGAAGAATCTGCACCGAGTTGACCGTAATGTCCTGTCAGTAAGCAGAAGATTGATTTAATCAGAGTAGATTAGGCCTGTCACATATGCTCCTCGACTGCAGTGTGAATGACGGCCCGCTCTGGAATCCTTGCTCATCTCCCTCTGGCTGCTCATACTAGTGACAGTGGTACCAGTCTGTGTATGAAGCTCTGCTGTATGGCCTCTGCAGCTGTTCTCCCTCCATCTGGGACTTGGAAATCTGAGCTCAAATCAAGGGCTTGAAGGACTGGGACACAGACCAGCTGTTTCTGTCCTACCCAGACTCTTCGACACCTTTTGCCCGTAATTGCTTCAGACCAAAGGCGCAGTTTGTGGCTGAAATATCATGGATTTTCTTTAGTTTTGAGTGTTTGGAATGGAACCTCTTTTCTTGTGTGTTTTATTTTTTACATTTGACATGAGACATTGTACTTTAACTGTGTTTAAATTTTTTTGTTACTGTATGAGGGTCATCAGTGCATGTTAGCAGGGGGTTTTAGAGCCAGAAGTGACAAAAAAATAGGATTAACACTTAATAGTAAAAAAAGAAACTTGCAGATAATTAAATGAAACAAAAGAATGTAATAAATAAAAAAATATTAACATAAAATACTGTTAAAAATAAAATAAATAAATAAATAATACAATTCAATAGATATAAAAATGTAATTAAAATAAGTAAACAAATTTGTAAGTGAATAAATATTGCAATAAGTAGAAGATTAGTCTTGTAATTTAGGCAACTCAGGGGTTTTGAGTATATGCAGTTTTGTGCATTTCTAATTGAAGGCAAGATGGTAATGCAGTATTCCAGAAAATAAAGTGCAGACTAATTTAGATTTTTATGTATCTGTAGCATTCTCATTCTGTGAATTGCTGGCTGTGCAACCTGCCCTCTTTAGTCCATGTCAGCAATAATGATGGATCCCCACCTGGCTTTTCCAACACCTCATCAAAACATGCTTGAACAATTGGCATCGCGGATTCTCCTTGGGGCCTGAGTGTGCTAGTTCATTTAGTTTGCTGGCACATTTAAGTGATTTTTTTATTATTTTTTTAAATGCACCTTCTCAAACGTCTCTTGCTCATTCTCATCTCTAGTTAGTTCAAGATCATTTCAGATTTATCCCACATGGTAAGTTCTTTGATAATGTCAACACATGTAAACAGCAAGGCTTGTTACCAGGGTACAGATTATGTATGATTCTTTTTGAAGGTCATTATGTGGATTTTCTCACTAATTGTAGGTTACTTCAGAGCAGTAAATAACTAACTGCTTAAAATCAGTCCACTCGCCAACCATGACTTGTTTCATCTTTGATATTATAAACTATAATGCAGCTCATAGATCACCATTTTTACTGATCATTGGATAATTGCAAAAGCTGGAAAACACAACCTACATTTTTTAGCTCATCGTAAAACAACTTGCGTCAAATGTATTTATAATTGAGTAATGTTTGTAGCCAGTGATACTTTATCCTCCATGTTATAAAGTAATAAAGTCCTCTAATGCAGCAGATGATATCATCGATTACAAGTGACTGACAAAGGATTAACAACCTCTTACAGTCATTTTTTTTTTTTTTTGGATTATGTGCGTTTCATAATGGCATGAGTGTAAAGACACTGAGTGTCACATTAAAATTACATCATGGCCTCTTGAATTATTTCTGCGCAGTGGATTTGCTTAGTATCATCACTCAAGGTTTGTAATGACATCAAAGCTTCAATTTGTACAAATGCTTTTCGTGGTTATCCCCTCTCTCTCTTGCGTGCCTAGATGATTTTTTCATGTTCGCTTTGAGTAAATTGAAGAGGAACTGATTTTGACCCATTGATGTCTTTAGTTACTGCACATATATAGGCTGTTTGTTGTTATATACAATACAATCAGGGGAGACTGAAGCAAATAGGCTTGAAAACAGGGTGTCCGCTGGGTCCTAAAGTCTTAAAATGTCTTAAATTTCAAAACAAAATGTTAGGCCTTAAAACCTCTTAAATTCACTGCAAGGCAATATGGTGATGTAGGTTTTAAATCGTTTAAACAGATCTCAATTTTCTTATGTACGTGTGAAGCTACCCTATCAGGCCAGCACCCATCCAATCACCAATAATCCGTCTCGATAAACTAGTAACAAAAGTTACATTTATAAACTTTTTTTGTTTTTGTTTTTTACCAATATGGTCATTATTTCTGACATTCTATAAAAAAACATTTGTTTAGGAGTTCTCCATATATTTATACTACATGGTTAGGGCACTAACTTGAACATACTGTTTCAATTTTTATTTTTTTATTTTAAGAAAAGTTATGCTGAAGTTATGGCAAAGCAGCAGTACATGTGGCCACATTAATGAGGTTGTTCACTCAAAAAAGAAAATCCACTCTTTATTTAGTCACCCTCCGGCCATTCAATGTGTTTTCTTCAACAGAACAAGGTTTTTAGTTAAAACTGTGCTCTGTGCACTTTGAGAGTCCAAACATATGCACCTTACAATGACCTAAGGTCCTATGAAGTGAAACAATTGATCTATGCAGGAAGCTGGATGTGTTTACGACACATCCAGCTTCACAGGTCGCACACAGGTGAGCTGATGCATGGCTGTTGTGAATGCTTCCAAGCCTGTTAGCTTCACAAGATCTCAGTTTCTTGACAGGAGCTACTGGTATTCATTTGTTTAGCTGTCTTTTTTAACTTTTAAAGTGGCTGTAGCCACTGAATTGCACTTTATGAATCACCAAGGACCACAGTTTCAGCCAAAAAGCTTCTACTAAAGTGAAAACTCAACTTGGATGGTCTGAGGGTGTGTAAATAAACAGCAAGTTTTCATTTTTGGATGAATGTCACACTAGTTATTAAAATACGAATTTTTGGTTTTATTATGGACTATTAATGAATGATTAAATAACATTTCCTTTTCTACCAATGTTCCTAGGCCTCTTATATCTTATTAAAAAACAATATCTTATAATAAAACAAGCAAAAGAGTTAAAGAGACTCCTACGTGTGATAAATAAAAGGGTATAAGGTAAAGATCGAACTCTAAACAAATCAAATTATGATAATCAAATCTGAGCTTTCAAGTAAAGTAACCAACCATCCTTATTTAAATACCTAACAAATTGTGAAGTTGAATGACTACATTACCACTATGCTGAAACATTTTTCAGATGAAGTCCTTGTGACTGTGTTGCATAAGAAAAGAAACCAAAAAGCCACTCTGGCGACATCCTTGCATCCTTTTGTATTTACAATCTCCTCACTGCTGCTTGTCACAGCCCTCATTTTCGCTTGTGTTAATACCCTGACCTAAGGTGACACAGACGAAACCCAACCAGAGTCTGTTCACGTTAGGGTTGGGCAATGTCAACCAGTTTGGCATCGTACAATGTTTAATGTGAGACTTCCAGATCTTCTGGGAGACTTGGGATGTCTGAATATCATGTTTAACAACTATAGTGAGACGCGTTCCAGCAATACATCCCTAATAAACTGTCTGATGTGCACTGCTCTCTGGATCTCAGAGGAGCGCATGACAGTGTGTGGCTTTGTGTGTGGCTGTGTCTTTGTTTGTGTTTGTTTGTGGTCAGGTGATGTGCGTTTTCAGTGGATGGAGGGCTTTTCAGAAATGCTAGGTAAAACAGTGTGGATGTGGATCATTTTTGTTCTAAAATGGCATTTTAATACTAAGACGTATCAGTTTAAATAGGGCAGAAGTGTGTATTTTTTATGAGCGGGTTTGCGATGAGGGCAGGGCGAAGGATCGGTGATGTCGGCTCAGCATCGTGTTGTCTATTGGCCATCGGCGATGGACGATGGCATCGTCTATCGGCCCAACCCTAGTTCACGTATGGAGTCTAAAAGCACATGAAAAGTGCATGGTGCATGATTTCATTGCTGCGGTTCCGATACATGTTTTTAATTATGAAGAGAATTAAAAAGCACTGCAGTGTTTGGATGCACTGTGTTTGTCTGAGGTAATTAGTCTAATTTTTGAGATGTTTACGATGTTTGCCTGGAAAATGCGAGCGCGTCACGTGTGTGCCGCTTGCACACTATGTGTGGGTCACTCCCTGTTTAAGGCTGATTTATACTTCTGCGTCAAACGTCGGCGTATGCTACGGCGCTGACGCATAGCCCTTCGCCGTGGCCATCGCCGTCACTGATGTGCACCTCTCAAAAAATGTAACTACACGTCGCAACGACGCGTAGCGTAAGCTCTGTGATTTGTCGGCTTGGTAGCGCTGACGAGTCTGGGTGGGACCGAGAGCCGCGCGAATGGCGCGAGCGATTGTTTACAAGTGTGGAGTCCCGTGAAGGAGCTCCGGATTGAAAGTTTTGTTTTGTGTTTACCTCATAGTTAAAGTTGTTGCACGTCCGCCGGTTCGAGCCGAGTTTGAGCCACTTGTACATCCCGGAAGTGTTCAGGAAAAGCAAAACAGAAGAGAAGAAACTCGACACAGAGGAACATTTACACCTCACTGCCAACTAGCGTTTCGGAAGTGTTAATGCAGACCAACAGAGACAGCGCGCAGAAGTATAAATGCACAGCCACTCGCGTTGCCTGCGCCGTGGGTTACGCCGGTCACTTGACGCAGAAGCTTAATGGCATTCCTTCAAAGATGCACGCTCGGCAGACACATTTTAATTTTCAACCACATTATTATTTTTCATATTATATTAAGTTATTTGAACTATAGCGCTATACCAAGCTTTTTGTAAAGATATTGACAATGCTGTTCAGTCAATAAATACCGATACCGTTTTATCAGCCCAGCCCTATGAGCAACCACTTTTTAAGGAAAAGTTCACACAAATTGTCAATATGCATCATTTATTTTCCATTATAGTTTCACTTATGAGATCCTTTTTTTTTTTGAACACAAAGGAAGATATTTAGTAAAATGTTGTCCCCAAAATAGCTTCGCTTGTGAAGGTTGAGTAAATGATCAGAGTTTGAATTTTTTTTGTGAACTATCCCCTTTCATGATCCAATTAATTTCCACTTATAACCAGTTTCTCTTGGAAATTCACAATATTGCAACAGTGAAATGAGTTGTGACTGTATCTGTTGAATTAGCACACACATATGTTCATTTTCATTGTTGAATAGTTTGCTGATGTTTGTTTTTGCTCATAGTACTTTTCTCCTATGGGATCTGGACATTCTAATGTAATGCTCTTTGGGAACGTCTGTGGTTTTGGGTGGAGTTGTTCATTGCTTTTGGGACAGGGCTCTGATTGTGTTTATTTACACAGGGCACAGCACTTACAATACGAACCTGTGCCAGTGCCTTAGGCATCCTGTTTATAGCAGTGATTCATGACGATGCCCATTTGCATTAACCGAGGCTGCGTGTCAAATGTTTGCATTAAATCCACTAACTGCTTCAGATAATTTCCATGTCATTAAATCTGATACTAGAGATGCAGTTAGCGAGGCCTATGAAAACTCTGAAGAGGTTCCCAGAGATCCAAATGCATATTTTGTAGGATTTATTTATTTATAATTCTTAATGTTTCATTTCAAGCATGTTTAGATGTTTACCAGAGGCTTACATCTTTGCGTTATGTCAATAATTTTTTTTCCTCCCACACTTTCCCCTAAACTGAGAGATTTGGATGGACTTTCTGATGTGCTTAATCTGTCCGATCCCTTCACTATTCTTCCAGGAAAGAGCGGTGTTTGCCTGACCACTGTTACATCACAGCTCAACAGATGCAGCTCTGCACCGCTGTGTCTGCCTGTTTTCTGAGCAAGTAACATGAGCTGGATTGAACCATTAGGGCCCTTTTAGTCTGTAGTGTTTTATCTGCCTCAGCCACTGCTCTACTGAATTTACATTGCAAAGCCAATGTGAGCCTTTTTTTTATTGTGCAGGGATGCGTTTGCTTGATGGGCAGTAACTGGAAACTTTTGTTTTAAAATGTTTAATATTTGTTTAAATAATCTGGAAAACTGCATCATGGTTTTTATAAAAATAAAATAAGTATAGCGCAGCATTGATGATAATATGTTTCTGCAGTAATGATTTTTACCATCACAGACATTAGTTGCTTTGTTTAGTCATTTTAAAATGTAATAAACATAACATGTAGAAATAAATTAGAAACAGTCATTTTAAATGGCAAAAACGCTTAACAATATTGCAGTTTTTATTGTATCTGTGATAAATAAAAAGTTTTGGTGAACATAAGACTTTATAATAATAATAATAATAATAATAATAATAATAATTAGGCATGTCCCGATAAGGTTTTTTTTCCACTTGAATCATCATCATTCGATACTTCTATAATACATAAAAAAAAAAAAAAAAGAGTGAAGAAACAGATCCAGGATGTTCCTTTTTTTTAATTGACCTTCTTTTAACATTCAACAACTCTCTTGTCAAACATAACGCTTCTGTGAGGTAGCTTAAACAATCAAGTAATAAATAACATAAATTCAGCAGTAAATATAAAAAGAATCTAAAAAAAAAAATATATATAGCACCTCAACTTAAAGCACCCGGCAGGCAATCACAAGCTGGAAAATATCTATTTGCGATTTTATTACTTTTTTTGACAGAATTTACGATTTCAAGCTTTATCTCTATAATGGTGTGGCAACAGTTCTGCGGCAGCTCTTACTAATGTCCAGGGGCCTCTTGTATCAATGCTGCGTACACACAAAAACCTTTCGTACACCAGATTTCACGTTCACGTTTGGATTTACTAATGATGAAATTAACGTGAGAATGTGCGTTGGTCTGCGCCAACTTCATGTCTGGTGTACGTGTATTTGTGTGTTTGTTTTATTTCCATTGGCGACTCCTAGAGGCAATTATGTTAATTGCACACTACAAAGTTTCACAATAACGCATGTGAAAATATTTTGCTATTAATTTATAATTGATAAAATGGGTTAATTGACACAATATTTATTTATTTATTTTTTTACCAATTATGTGATTTAGAACATATTAAAGCATTTGCAAATGTATACGACCCTTAGTCTATGGCAATGGCAGTGTTGGGCTTATTAGAGAACATTGTCATCGGTCGAATCCGAAAGCTCCAAGGTGGCAGGGTGCGTGATGGGTTGCTTTTTGGTGAGTGATGTATTTAGCTGGATATTATTTCAGCTAAGATTTTTTTTTACTAAATTTTTTATTGAGCTTAATTATTTTTACTGCATATTAGGAGACCAAAATTATCAATTAAAGATGTGGCTGTTAACAACCAACAAACTGACCAAGAGCGGAAATACAATGATGCCCATTCTCACACTCGTCAGTTGCAGAGCGGGCGATTGACCTGCTGAAATGCTGGTGGCGCTGCCTTGAGAGCAGAGGGGTGCTGCTATACCGCCCTAACAAAGTGTGTAAAAGTGTAATACATCTGTGTCTTCCACAGACATGGATACTACTCCAGACAGTAAAGTGTTGCCCACAATTGAGGCAACTCTCTCCTCAAAGAGTGTTAGTTTCCCTGCCTGTTCGGTCTACACTTTGACGGTGCGTCGCTGTTCTCCTCTTAAATTGCACCTTTACATCGGTCCATTTCTTTCTGACCCCTCTGCGTTAACCGCGTCAGCTAAACTATCCCACTCTATTTTTTTCTTTTGTTAATAATTTCGGAGGACAAACTTGCAAATAACACAGTTTTTCTCTGGTCTACATTACCTCCGATAGGAGCACCTCCAATTCGGATGTTCAAAAAGAAAATGTGTGGGATTCTGCATTCGCAGTGTTTCATACATCTGAATTTTTTACTGCATACGCACACGTACAGCTTTGTCCGTACACAATGTTTTAGTATTAATTCAAGGCAAGTCTTTGTACATAAGGGCCCTGGTTTAGTTTGTTGTCTGTGACCAAAAGATTCCCATATTACTTACATGCTGATTTTCTTCGATATTAATTTGCTTATTAATGCCCCTGAAGTGACTGCTTTTATTCTAGCCGAAATAATACAAATAAGACTTTCTCCAGAAGAAAAATATTATCAGACATACTGTAAAAATTTCTTTGCTCTGTTAAATATCATTTGGGGAATATAAAAAAAAGAAAAAAATTAATATCTAATAATAATGATAATAATAATAATAATAATAATAATAATAAACTGTTCAAATATGCTTGTAAATGATAGTGTACATATATTATTTTTCATTTGTATTTACTCTTATGCAAGTATATATTTAAAAAAAAATTGTAGGATAAAGAATACAAAAAAGACTGTGAAAGGATGATATAAAAAATAGACATAAAATGTAGTATTATAATACATGAGGGGAAATAATAAACAATTATTTTCCCACTCAAAGTATTATATAATATAATTGCGTAATATATTCTTTGCAGATGTTTTTCATCTAAATTAATTTACAGTACTCTTAATTGCATGTGAAGTCCACCTGGAGCTGCCTGAGGTTAAGTACTCTACATGTGGATATTAGTGTTATTGGGTTCACCCACTAACACACCTGATATTGTCTATGATTTTTGCATTAGCAGCCAAAGAGCTTTAATCACCCGGCTGCTGCTGCTGCTGCACCATTAAGGTCATGTTTCTGGCCCTGGTCTGGAATATGCTTGCACATCTGTGGTCAGGTGGATTGATGCTGCAAAAACCCTTAGCTGGGAGATGAAGAGGCCAGGCTGCTGAACTGTAACCTGACACCTGATTGAGGACTCGCTCAGTGTGTTCTCTGTTACAGGCCATTAACCACTGGAAAGTTTTTTTTTCCAGGCAGCCTCTTTTGACTTATATAAAGTGAGCCGGGATGGATTCTTTATAGCAAAGCAGATGAGGGAGGGTGACTGAACATAAGCTGCTGGTTTGGTCGTGAGAACTGATACAGTCATGTTGTTTGTGTTTATTTCTGTTTTTCTCTCTCTGATTTAGTTTTCAGAGGAGCACATGCACTATCTGTATTCAGATTTTGATCATTTATCTTAAGCCAGGGATGTCCAAACTCGGTCCTGGAGGGCCGGTGCCCTGCACAGTTTAGCTCCAACTTAACACACCTGGTTGGATTTTTTTAGTATACCTAGAAAGAGCTTGATTAGCTGGTTCAGGTGTGTTTAATTGGGGTTGGACCTAAAATATGCTGAGCACCGGCCCTCCAGGACTGAGTTTGGACACCCCTGTCTTAAGCTAAGTGAGCAAATGGCATATGTGAGTTTTGTATTAAAGGAATAGTACAACTAAAAACGAAAATATTATGTTATGATGATGTTATGAGATATGATTTACAAAATCACACTGGCCTTCCGAAAATGTTGGTGATTTATTGTTTTTTTATTAATAGAAGTAAAAAAAAAAGTTTTTAGCTGAAACTGTGGTCCTTGATGATTCCTAAAATGCAAGTCTGCAGTTACAGGAAAGAAATATGTGCAGGCAAGTCTAAATTATTACCCGTTGCAACAATATTTTGTCTCTTTTGAACAATATTTGAAACATTGTTACCTTTATTAAACAGCCTCAACAAATCTTTCTTACTAGGATGATCAATTAGTTTCATAAAGTTAGAATGTTTTCAGAAGCCGATATTAAAGGTGCAGTAGGTTATCGGCTAAAATGCTATCTGTTAGTATTATTTATTTTCACCCCGGCCGTCCAAAGTCAGGCCTCCAGAAACACAAACACGCACCTTAAAGTTGACTGTAGACAACCCACGAGATCATGTCATTCGCCAGTTAGAAAACTTTACAGTACTTTAAAATACTACAATTCTGAATGAAAACTATATTATATCTAGCATGTTTTCAGTTGTGTAGCAAACAAAAATGGTCATAATGTGCAATATTTTGTGCTTGGTGGTTGGCCAGCGGCGTGCAGGAATTACACTTATTACTAAGCCATACTTGCTATTTCAGAGCAAATATTCAAAGTAGCATGGTAAACAATATAGGGAGCACAGGTTTATTGTTAAAAAATGAACCAATGTGAATATAAACCATCTACACCTCAGTAAAGCAGGCTAGGCAGAATAGTGCTATTTATTTGTGTTTCGTTGTTAAACTAAATAAAAACCTACATTATCAATGCTGTAAAAGGTCTCTTATGAAATAGAAAATAGTCACATCAATCTTTCACTGGAAGATTTCAGTTGCTGAACAAATCTTCTGTCCATATAACCCATACATAAATCGACAAAAGCCATATTAGCTTTGTCTGACTAAAATATTTTTAAAACATAACATTACCTGTCTAAAAGAAATACTTTAGCCATGGTGTCATCTTTTCTCCAGCGTGCTAAAGGAACTCCAATATTGATTCAGGATTTTAAAAAGTTTTGATTCAGCATTTGTTTTTATCGCTGTCTCTCTCTTTTGTGTGTACTTGAATGTGTAGATCTGCGTGATTGGGTGCGCAGATGTAAAAGTCTACATTTGTTGACAGACAGTTTGGGCTATTTATCAGAATTATGGGAATTCTCTGCCCGACAAATTTCAATTGGACAAACAGTTTTAAGTCTTATGTTTTACCCAGAATATAAAAATACATATTAATATATTGAGATCATTTACTTTAATCATTAATATTGGAATGTGAAGAGACTTTCAACCAACACAACAAAACATGTTTCTGAAGGCAATCACCTACTGCTGCTTTAATATTGGTTTTCCTATATGTTTTTAACTCTACTCTCAAAGTGCTTATCGCTATTGACTTTCTCTTTATGAATTATTAAGATCCACAGTTTTAGTGAAAATCTGAAGAAAAAAAATCACCTAGATTTTGATTCCTTGGGTATTTTTCCTATTTATTTTGTTTTGTTTATAAAAGACAGGAATGCTTGTATTTGTCAAGAATACATAAAATTTATAACCTATTTCTTTTGTAGGCTCACACGGAATCTGCGCGTGCAGATTTCTGCAGATTTTTAACCCATAATTGAGTCAATGCATTTACTTGTGTAAATGTGTGTAAATGTATATTTATTCAGTTTAAATCAATTTCACTAATATTATTGTGATATAATATCATTAATATTTAAATGTTGAAAGGATTTATTTTCAATACAGTTTGTAAAGTAATATTCTCTGTCTTTTAGTAGCGATATTGTACTTTGTTTACCAAATAAGTGGATCTAATTGAATTTGCATTGTAAACATGAAATAAAAGTTTTAAAGAAAAACTATTGTTTTTTTTAAATTCATGTATTAAGTTTGTAGTTATGATACTCCTAAAATGATGCCGCATAAATCCTCAGATTTTTTTAAAGAAAATTCTCAGCAGAAATAGACAGATTCTGTCTCAGTTCTATGCAATCACATATGCATGGCTAAATCTCACTGTTGCTTTGTTCTAATGCCTGGTCTATTTCTTGTCTTTCAGGAGCCAATCAAATCAAGAGCGCCTCAACTCCATTTGGAGTATAGATTTTATAAACAGCTGGGAAATTCAGGTAAGACCCACATCCTTTCTAGAATCATGTGTTTTATGTTTTGTGAAAAGTCGCCACCTCCTCATCCTGTGTGAGAGTGATCATGCTTCAGTTGTGTGCTGAGAATCATGGGGGCGGTGAGCTTCGGCCTTTTGATGTGGCTGCTTCACTTATCGGCAGCAAATGATGGTGAAAAAGAGGGTCGGATTGAATTTGGGATGGTGGGGGTTATAAGATGAGAATTATCCAGTTTGAAGGCCACTGTTAGACAGTGTTGTCTTTTTATTTTATTTATTTGGGCTTATAATGACCCAGTTTGTCTCCCTCACAGATTAAAATAGTTGTTTGCTCTATGACTGAGGTTATAATGGATTAAATCTCAGAGCTGTGTGATTGGAGCGCAACACCCGGCCATTTTGATTGTAATTACCATACATGTTGCGAAGCCAGAAGGCTGAACTTTGATCCTGTTAAGCCTTACAATGAAAAGGATGAGCAGCTTGTACAAATCCTTGATACATCCATCTATTTGATCGCTGAACCGGAAGGTTGACTGACATGAAGTGCTGCTCTTATTCACATCGACTCATAGCCACCCTGCAATGCAAAGATCTCATTCAGTGAACGGCCGTCTCCAGAGCGGGGATCTGATCCCCTGCCAGCTCACCGGAGCCACTGCTGCCGCCCCTGCAACATTAATAGCCAGTGAAAGTGCAGGCGTGCAGGGCAGGCCTGCTATATTTATATCTACGCCACTCCTCGTGGCTGGGTTGCCATTATCGAATGTCCAGCACGTGACTGATTCCTTTCGAGAAGAAAGCCATATTTTAAGCAGTACACAAAGAGAAAACAAACAATGCTGCTGTCGTGTTTAGTTTTCTATCGTTTTTTTTTTTATCTTTCATGAAGCTGAAGGAAGTGTGAACATTTATCTCTTGTTTTTTTTTTACTTTATTATTGTCTGTTTTAAAGGAATACTTCAACAAAATAAATAATCGTCATAACCACAGGAACCAATTGCACGTTTTTAAATGCTTAATAATTCTAAACAACGTGTGTTAAAACAAACAACATCAACTATGATGTTTATCAATAATCAGTTTTAGCTTTCTGCAAAACCTTAGCCAAGCAACTGGAGCCAGCCTGTGAATCAGAAGATTACACACTTTTTATGGTGCGTTTACGATGTGCCAAATATGCTGCTCATGCATTGATAATAATAGGAATAGTGCATTTACTGTGATGTCAAGTCATGGAGAGTGAAACTCAAACACTCAGCCATTATGTTTAGTAGGGAGTAAAAATATATCTGTGCTGTACATATTCTGAGCCTCTAACTCCAACAATTTATTAACCGAAGACTAACAGCAGACTTTACTTAGTCGTCCTAGTGTGAAATTGCAAGTGATTTACTTGGGTTGTTATGGATTGCTTTCTTTTGTGCTCTCTTTATCGGTGGCAATGCCAATGAAGATCTGCGAATGACCAAGTGATTGTCATGAGATGTACATAGTGACTTGTAATACAATGTTAGTTGCCATCCACCGGTGGTGTAGAGTAATACAATAAACAACTTACAGGAGCTGAGAAGTTTCTCTCTGGATTTCTACTTTATTAAGTTGTGTAAATAATGTGTATTTTTACTTGAGTACATCTTAGTGCTGTACTTTTACTGCACTATTTTCAACCTGCAGTTCCTACTTTTTTATTTGTTTACAGTGATTAAGTGGAATATTCAGTCCCATGGATTCCGTCTAATCAAATCGTGCATACAAAAATTATACCAGACAGACCTACCTCAAAACATGGGTGCTTGTAAATACAACAAACATATACAGTGTTGAATCATTAAAAGTATCCCAAGAGCATGCGTTATTGACACGCAATGACTGCAAGACTGAGATTAGACTGCATTACACTGAGAAGATGAACGATGCCTATTGTACGATGGCTAAATTTGCAAAATGGTCTTAAACAAAAACTAAAGTCACTACAGAATGTTACGTTTTCAAATACATACTCAAATTAGATGTATTCTATTAGTGCTGAAAGAGCTAGGTTTTCAACTTCTGGATATTTGTAACTTGCTAGTCAACATTGACATCGTCAGCTAATTTTTTTCCCCATTAGGTACTCAGTAGAGATGCTCAGATTGATTGGTCGGAGATCGATATTGGCCAGTAATCACATTTATTGACTCTATCGGTAGTCTACAATCTGGCTGATCTTATAAACTGATCGCAGGTGTTTGAGTTTACAAGCAGAGAAAGACACACATACGCACCTTGGTTATACAGTATAGCAGCACTACAACATGTGCGGAGGTAAATAATGTGTGAGTGCGTAAGCGATCGCTGCACATGCGTCACAGCAGCTAAAATATACACAGATGTGATGCGATCTCTGTTTATACAGTTTATTGGTGCAACTCCTGCGAGTGATGGTCTCTTTGTTGCAACCATTGTATATCCAGTGTTTTGAGCTGCTGTGATGCAAGCGGAGCAATCAGCCCTCATCTTGTGTCCAACAGTATGACCTCTGCCGAAGCTCTGTGAGTCTCCCGCATATTATCTATGATTTTCTCTAAAGCTGCTTCTGTCCATACTAAATGTTTATAAGAGACATGTTTAAGATTATATGCGGTAATAATAATGTATAGGGTTACATGCAGCATCCTTAGTTTATTATCTTATGTAAGGAGAGATCTCCACTTATGTAGCATACTTTTAGGGAAAATGTGCTTTATGCAATGGCAAAGTTACATAAAGCTTGAAGCATCAGAATCGGTACTCGGTATCGACCAATCACCAAGACAAAAAATAGGTACTCTGTATTTGTTGCAAATATCCTGATCAGCGCATCCCTAGTACTGAGATTTCACATGTAAACACATAATACGCATTCTGAAATCTGCTTCCTGTTGTTTTCTTATACTTAAATTGCATGTTAAGGTAATGTGTTTTCACATTTATAGTCCTTGAATGGTAAATAATGGAACTTGCACATACAAACAAAGTGGCACTAATGTAAGCTAGATTTTTAATTGGCAAGATAAGGCAGAATCATTTTACAACATTGTCCTCTCTACTTTTCAGTCCTTTTAGACTTTTAGTAATTGTATTATACTTTGAGTAGTATTTAGAACAGACACTTACACTCTACTTGCACTACATATTTTAGCAAGTAACGGTACTTGAGTACGTTTTTTCAGTACTCTTTTCACCACTGGTATCCACATACAATTGAATTTTTAGCCTCCCTTTGATTTTTTTTTCTTTCATTTTTTTTTTATATTTCTAAAAAAATGGCTTAGATTGGCTAATAATTTTGACCTTAAAATGGTTTTTTAAAAAATTAAAAACTGCTTTTATTCAAGACTTTCTCCAGAAGGAAAAATATTGTCAGACATGCTGTGAAAATTTCCTTGCTCTGTTCATTTGGGAAATATATAAAATAAATTATCAAAGAGGGGCAAATAATTCTATATTAAAGGGGCTGTATTAAATAGAAATTATTGAATTGTTGATGGTTCTCCCTGCATTTTTTCCCTTCTTTTTTTAATATTTTCCAAATGACGTTTAACAGCACAAGAACATTTCCACAGTATGTCCGATAATATTTTTTCTTCTGGTGAAAGTTGTATTTGTTTTATTTAAGCTAGAATAAAAGCAGTTTTTAATTTTTTAAAAACCATTTAAGGTCAAAATTATTAGCCCCTTGAAGCTATATTTTTTTCGATAGTCTACAGAACAACACATCGTTATACAATAACTTGCCTAAATACCTTAAAGATAAAATAAATTAGTTATTATAAATGAGTTATTAAAACTATTATGTTTAGAAATGTTGAAAAAATCTTCTCTCCGTTAAACAGAAATTGGGAAAAAAATAAACAGAAGGGCTGATGATTCTGATTTCAATTTATTGAAGAGTTATTTTATTCGTCGAGCTGTGATAGTGATATAGTTTAACAAAAAAAGAGGAAATTTGAACACACGTAAAAACAAATGGTTGCAGGATCACTGAAAGTACCCTGAAAGTCAAACCTTGACCTTTAAATACAACTTCCCTTTTCTTTGTCTGGTATACAAATGGTCATGTCTTGCGGTTCAGAGAGTGCATCTTGAAAGTTGATGTACTTGGATTTTCCAGACCGCTTTCCTGTTCGTCCTATATAGTTCTTATTTTGAAATATAATCGTAAGTTACTCAACCTCTTCAACGTGACACTGGCTCTTACGCAACCTTACCTTCTGGTAATGCGTATCCATCACTTCAAAGTGAACATCGCTTTCCAAACACGCCAGCGGGGGCTCCAGTGATTCACAGTTGTGAAATCTAGATCTAAATGTTTCATGAAGCCTAAAAGGCGACAACCAAACCAGAGCCTCCAGCTTTCCCAGCAGAGAATCCTTTGAGAGGATCTGCCATTGTGAGACTCATCTTAAGCCACCGGAGAACCTCTGCTCCTTAAACCTGCAGCTAAAGAGGAGTGTTAATTCTCTACCATGCTGGAAAAAGAGCCCAGGTCATGTTAGGATACCTCTTTGGTGTATTTCCACACCTTCTCAGCACAATTTTGGGCCCATATTTTAATGCAACATTGTTGATGTGATCACAAATACAAATCTTTGCTTTGCCCATCAGCCTTAAATGTTTTGCACTTTAAATGTCATAAAGGCTGTCAATTATTTAAAGCATGCGCCATATAAAAGGGCAACAAACTGAGAAAATGCTGGTGCCGATCGCTGCTAAAATAGCTCGTGTTTAAATGTTTAATTGTTATTGTGCTTTTGATTAAAGCTCTCTGGTTATTTTTAGCATGGTGTGACTTGGTTAGTGGCTTTTCAATCGTTGTGTTCAATCTCTGACATTTAGGGGGGGGGGGGGCTCATGGCTCTCTTTCTCTCTGCAGTGTAAGCTGAGGATGTTTTATGCAGCAGGGTGGATAACGCAAGCCCTCTCATCTCCTGAATCACACTGGGAACGATCACGTTTCAGCCTCTGATTCTTCTCTACTGTCCTGCTAATGGAATCAGGGCCTTGTTGTTCTCCGGCTGCATGCTGAATCTTTAATACGCCAGCCTTCGTGTGCTAAACTTTGACATTCCAGTGCGTCTGAGAGGACATGTGTTTGATGAACAATGAGTTGTGTTGTTTTCTTTCAGGCCCAGTTAGTGATGTGAGCGAGTGGGGTTTAGAGATGGCAGAAAAATCTCCTTGTTGAACTTTAGTGTCGCTGCACAGAAGGCTGATAAAAGGGGAGCTGACGGTGTGTTAGTGACTGCTTACAGAGAGTGGGCCTGAAATATGAGTCAAAACCATATTTAAATATTTAACCTAAAATCATATTTAAACCCTCATTAATAAAAAAATGTTATTAATACCAAAACATTAATAATAAATATATATTTTTCTATATTGCTACTGATGCCACCTCACCACATTTTTAAGTATTGGTTTTGCTACTTTAAGAGCATTTCTTTATTTTGTTATGTATAAATTTATTAATACTAATCAATAATAATAAAATACTGTATTCTGTAGTATTTTCATTTTTATTTATATTATTATTTATTATTAAATGTTTATTATTTATACGTTATTTATTAATACTTATTACATTTTATTTATATTTATTTTGTCATTATGAATAATATATTGATATTTAATATTTATTTAGTTTATACCAGTAATGCTATTTTTTATTTATTTATTTTGTTTTGTTGATCTTTTTTTGCCAATTTTCTGTATTTCATCAGAATCTCATAGGTTGTATTTACACTACATGGTTCAAGTGACTTAATTCAGATTTTTTTTTTTTTTTTCTCGAATATTGCACAGATCGGATATAACACCATGTAGATGTAAGCAGGAAAAATTCACATGCATTGCGATTTGCTCAAATCAGATTCAGGCCTTCATATGTAGAAATTTATCCAATATGAATTGGATCTGTGTTCTCGTGTCTGTAGTGTAAGCAGGTAGATCGTTTTTTCACCTGTCAATGTGAGTAGCGCATAATTAAAAACCATAGCAAATGACGTCAGTTCAGATGCTTTCATTTCAGAACAGACTTTAGCGGAGTCCCAAACCTCATGCATGAGGACTAAAAAAGCTTTTATATTGTCAAGAAGTACAAGTATTTAAGCATGTTAACAAAAGAGAGAAAGTGCAGTATCCACTACGTAAACAATAAAAACTAAAACCGTTGCATCATGTGCATAAATCACGCTATGGAATTGGAATTAAGATGCCTACTGGTTTAAAAAAGCCTAGATTAAAAGAAGATGGCCAAATGAGAACTTTTCTGCCATAAACTATAGTAAAACAACTTGTCAGTAAAAAAAAAAAAAAAGAAACACTCTGAACAGATTAAATACAGAAATGTAAAGGGCGCTCTTTTATCATCAGATGTCAGTCAGCGCCCGCTCTATTTTTATTATTATTATTTTTTTCAATTTAGTCAATGCGTCTTTGCCGTGTACAGTGTAAATGCAGTCAATCGCATTTAAGAGTCACATTTAAAAGGTGATTTAAGCAGGTTATCAAAAAAATCCGATATAGTCTCAATCATATTTGACCATCAGACAGAATCTGCAGTGTAAATGCAGCCATATTGTCAAATGTCATATTTAAAATCATGTGGCCAAATTGAATTAAGCAAAAATATTTTATTTCTTAGTACGTTTTATTTTTATTATGATTATTGGTAGCGCTTCCCACACATAGACTTTACTTTGGTGGGCTGCCAAAGTATATTTAATGACACTTTATTATTTTTTAAGTATTTTTAAACTATTATTAGCATCCTTTTTTTTTGCACTATTTTGTATCAGCCTAATATAACCAAACATCCACGATCGATTGAGTAGACTGTTTACCCATTTGTTCTGTGTGCGCACAAAGCGTCAATATTTACACAGACACTCATGTGCTTTACAGACCCAGACCCTTGTTTTTGGCACTTAAAAAATTTGTCTGGCTGGGTTTCTAAATCTTATAAAATGTCCAGGATTCCGCTTTTGCTCTCTGAAGCTAACGTTAGTTAATCATATGTGTTTTTTTTTTTTGCATTGCCTTTTTGCTTAAGCCTACTTTCTGTTGGCTTTGCAACTAACAGTGCGTGCACAGTTGTGAGAGAAACATTCAACAATTCATTCTTAAATCTAAACGACTCCTTACTACAGTATACACTTGGAGAGAATTAAAAGACAAAATATATGTACACCATTAGTAATGGTTAATCAGTGCATTTGTCTTATTTAAATAAGCACATTTTAATAATGTAATTATTAGCATTTTTAGAGATATTGTCTGTTTTTATTCCTTTTTCTGTTATTTATTTCTCATTTGCTGATTATTTTATTAATGTGATGATGTTAATTTATTACATAGGCTATTACATATCTAAAATGCTTTGGCATTCAAGTTTGTTTTGAACTTGAAAGAGAGAGAGAAGCAGATTTGACCTGTCAGTGGCTGAACAAGACTCCTGAATGGCATAAAAGTAAGAGAAATAGTGGATTTCTTTTTTTACTTTAACCCACTGAAAAGAAACCGTGTATAACAGTGTCATAATAAATAAAAAATATTGTTAAAAATTAAAACATTTTTGTCTGTTTAAAAGTTGTATAATTCAATGTGTGTTTCAATCAGTCTACAACCACAAGTAATTTTTAAACCCGTGGGAAGCGCTGATTGGTATTCAAATTTTTATTTTAGACATTTTTTTTTATGAATTTTGTGTACAAAAGTCTGTAATTGTCAATTACAGACCTCTCTCTTGTGCATCTTTTAGCGCACTGCATTAATAAATTGGACTTCCTCTAATATCTTTTCTTTAACTCTCTATAAAAATGGTAATTCACATATTTAATTTTTTCTTTATGATCTGAAATGCTATAAAACCTACGATGTTGACAATGCAAGGAAGTGTTTCAGCTGCGCATGGTTGTAATTTTCCTCCCTGTGATTGGTGAGTTGGCGTCAGGTTTAGACCTTAGATCTGCTGCTTTGATGAGTCAGTTTCCTGGCTGCACATCCATCATCGCTGAGCTTTCCAAACAGATCTGTGCTGCTGGCGAAAATGCAGGCAGGTGTGTTCGCATGTTCTCATGACGTTTGTCCGATCAGGTAAATCCTCTTATAATCCCTGCTGGAGCTGGGCTTTCCTGGGCTCACTATATCTGTGGGTCTTATGGGCCTCTTTATCTGACCATTGGATCGAACGTCATACACACATTTATTTTTTTAGTTGATAAGCAGATGGATGACAGGCTTTCAGTCACTTAATGAATGTTTTGATGATTACATAGAAATAATTAGTGGATGTATAGTTTGCTAAAAATATAATTTCTGAAGTTATTCATTTAGTGTTATTATATGATGTAAAATGATCAGTTTTTGTATTTTAAGATTTTCTGTTTGTTTCTGATTATGAATTGCATTGTGGGATGTTGATCTCTGCTCTGTTGACATTCGATGTAGAAAAATCACACTGCAGTTTAACAATGTGTCATATTGACATTTTAGTAGTTTGAAATAATATATTTTAATATATTGTGACACCCGTCCAACTGCTTGTTAACACATTTCTAATCAGCCAATCACATGGCAGCAACTCATGCATTTAGGCATGTAGACATGGTCAAGACAATCTGCTGCAGTTTAAACCTGAGCATCATAATGAGGACGAAAGGGGATTTAAGTGACTTTGAACATGACATGGTGGTTGTTGCCAGACAGGCTGGTCTCAGTATTTCATAAACTGCTGATTTACTGGGATTTTCACGCACAACCATCTTTAGGGTTTACAGAGAATGGTCCGAAAAAGAAAAAAATATCAGTTCTGTGGGTCCAAAGCCTTGTTGATGCCAGAGGTCAGAGGAAAATGGCCAAAATGGTTCGAGCTGATAGTAAGGCAACAGTAACTCAAATAACCACTCCAACAACTGAGGTATGCAGAAGAGTATCTCTGAACCCACAATAAATATATATATATATATATATAACCCACAATATATCGAACCTTGGGGTGGATGGGCTACAGCAGCCAAAGACCACACCGGGTACCACTTCTGTCAGCTAAGAACAGGAAACTGAGGCTACAATTTGCACAGGCTGACAAAAATTGGACAATAGAAGTTTGGAAAAAAGTTGCCTGGTCTGATGAGTCTCGATTTCTTCTGCGTCATTTGGATGGTAGGGTCAGAATTTGGCGTCAATAACATGAAATCATGGATCCATTCTGCCTTATATCAACGGTTAAGGCTGCTGGTGGTGGTGTAATGGTGTGGAGGATATTTTCTTGGCACACTTTGTGCCTATTAATACCAATTAAGCATTATGTAAACGCCACAGCCTACCTGAGTATTGTTGCATGTCCATCCCTTTATGACCACAGTGTACCCATGTACTGATGGCTACTTTCAGGAGGATAATGCGCCATGTCATAGAGAGCAAATCATCTCAGACTGGTTTCTTGAACATAACAGTTCACTGTACTCAAATGGCCTCCACAGTCACCAGAACTCAATCAAATAGAGCACCTTTGGGATGTGATGGAACAGGAAATTCGCATCATCGATGTGCAGCCAACAAATCTCCAACTGCGTGATGTTATGTCAATATGGAACAAAATCTCTGAGCAATATTTCCAGTACCTTGTTGAATCTATGCCACGAAGGATTAAGGCAGTTCTGAAGGGAAAAGTGGTGCCAACCCGGTACTAGTAAGTTGTACCTGAAAAAGTTGCCGGTGAGCGTATATTAGTCTGTAAAATAAGAAAATCTGAAAAATAAAAAAACGCCAATCCAAACAATGTATCGCTTCTAAACCAATATAATGTCAATAAACGTGACTTTTTAAAAAGTTTTAACACCGAACATTGTTAAATAAAAGTTCAAGGTCCCAAAACAATTATTCAATTATAATGTAGATATAATACAAAATACAGATGTATTTCTACAGTATGGACAACGATTAAGATAGTCTGACCACGGTGCCTAATAAGACACTGCCTATTTTTCTTTCAAATGAAGATTTTTTTTTGCATGATGTTTTGCATAACTGCATATATTTGCGTCAGTTTATGGTATATCATTATATGTACAGTACTTTCACATTTACTCATATTGTGCTATATCTATCATATGGCTCAATGAAACCGATACAGTCCTGGTAAATGATGTTCAAACCATCGACCCCTCCTTCACGAGCCTTTTAGGGTCTGCCCAGAGTACTTGCTGTGGTAGAGAATGG
Source organism: Danio rerio (assembly GCF_052040795.2). Lineage (NCBI taxonomy): Eukaryota > Metazoa > Chordata > Actinopteri > Cypriniformes > Danionidae > Danio > Danio rerio. The sequence goes on from NC_141028.1 coordinate 22,409,941, forward strand.
ACAGATCAGCTCAGCCATTTCACATTCACTGTAAACTCTGCAAGCGTGACATCACTGCTGCTTTAACGAACTGCATGATGTGCTCTCTCTCTCTCTCCAAGGCCTTGTTAGTCCTGTTTTGTTCAAAGTGTTGTCATTATGGGTCCTGTCAGAGACTGTGGCCTGCACTGCCCATGAACAGCAGGCTAAACATTTAGTGGCGTTAAGAAAACAATAATACAGGACCACACAATGTGGTGCAGATTCTACGTTTCAGATTGGATGTTATAAAGTGGTCTTTAAATTGGTTGTTAAAGGTCCCCTGAAGTGCCATGGAATGCACAGCTTTGTTCGATGTGAGATGTAATTTCAACTGAAACAAAAAGAAAGCAGCAAGGCTCATTGGAAATGCATGCATCAGCCTACATGTTTTTGTGAAACTTTAAATGTGTAACTTCTGCATGGGTTTGACTGCACTGCACTTTTTCACACTAAAGATATTTATAATATTAAGGGACATATTGACATATAAAGGTCATTAAAACATGCAAAACATTAACTTAATACCACCCACCACCTTGATGTACATCATTTGTAATTGAATACATTTGCCTCAAGTGTCTATCTCTGTATGTCTTTTCTGGTGTTTGCAGTGTTGGGGTCTACACAATTTTACAAGTGAGATAAAAGCAATGTAATATAAGGGTATAACTATGACATCGAAGTGCATATTTCTATTCTATTAGGGAAGTGGTTTAGGTCATTTGTTCTCTTAAGCCTAGTTCACACTACAGGATTTTAAACATCAGCAGATCGCTGTGCTGTTCACACTACATGACTTGACTTTGTGTCTTTTGATCTCTGTGGTGTTCACACTACGCAACACTCCGTGAACGATCCACAAGAGGGGGGTCACACACTACATGATCAGACAACAACTCATTCCCCATCAGCTCATTCAAGCTACCAAACCACAGCCAATGAAAATTTGAGGGAGGAGTCGTCAGAAAAAGTTGAACACTATTGGCTGCTTGTGTGCTGATTACATCACTGACAGCTTTTCAAGCTTTGGAGAAAGCATTTAAAAACATCGTCAAATCAGCTGATTTATGAGCGGATTAATCACTTATCTGCAAGGTTCCAGTGGATAGATGCACAGAGAGTTTTTAATTTTTGTAATTTTATAACTCTTTGAAATAAAACTAACATATTTATAACACCCTGCCGTTTTCTAACTATCAGTGTATTTCTTTCTGACATTGTTATTTTTTTTATTACAAAACAGTAAAGAACTGAGCATTTCTGCCTTAAATTACCATATTGGTTAAAATAACTGCATGCATGTCTGATACTTTTCGCTGTGACTTTAAATATGTGTGCATTTTCTTGCCTGGCAACTTCCTGCTAACATAAACAAAACTTTCTGATGGCAAAAACATCAATTTACTTCAGATATCTTTCAAAACAGCAAATTCTGTGCTGTTAAATAGCTCCTGTTTGAAAGTGAAAATGAAAGCCAAGACCTTTAAGTGTTTTAGTATCTTAACTACATATTTATAGGCTGTATTACCAAAAAAATATTATATTTTTAGGGTAATGGTGTCATTAAATATGATGCCAGACATTCAAAGCTTAATTTTAATATCTCAATAATAGCTTTGAATGTAAATATGTTGTGACAATATGGCGTTTCATATGAGAACGATCAGAATGAGCAGTATGGTAATTCTAATAGTTACAGAATTCTAGTTCCACTGTTAATATAGTCTACTCTCATGTCTGTGTTAACACAAAATGAAGCGAGTACACTGATGCCCATTCTGACCAATCACAGATGTTTCTGCTGAGCTCCTGAACACACAGCCATTCAGCTCATGCTGATATGCTCTCTCATTGGCTGTAGCTCGTCACTACATCTGACCACACGTGGGGTTGAGTCGGCCGACTGCTCTGGAATATTTAGCATGCTGAATGTTGGATTTCCGTCTGCGAGGTGTCGGCGACGCGTCAGCGAGCCTCGTTGATGCGTTGCTCAGTAGTTCACACATAAAGAGCGGCGAGCGCCGTGCACCCGCAGATTTCTTCCCGATCACAGCCCGATCTGTCGGCGAGCTCGTTAACTTCCAAATCGGGCTCAAATCAGGCTTAAAATCCTCTAGTGTGAACTAGGCATTAGTGATCTGTATGACAAGCCCCAAATTTTCATGTACAAGAAGGAAGTGTTTTTGAGACGTACAACAAATTGTACCCCAAGTTGGAGCCCAAATTATATGGGTTTTTGGGGCCGATGTTGATATCAGGTAGTAACAAAACGGCAATAACGATATATCGGCCGATAATCTTCACATCCATATTAGAGTATCAATCAAAAGGACACTTACCCATTCGTGTGTACCTAACATTTTGACTAGTACTGTATAGCATAGCAAACAATGGAATCTTTTCTGCTGTTGCTGTTCTGCAAGTAATTATTACATTTCAATAACTTTGTTTGTGTTATACGTTCTGTGAAGTAGGTTTTAAACAACAATCATATCTCTGGCAAATTCACCAATATCAATACATCGTTGAGATGCTCATATCGGCTGATAAAATTGGCGAAGCTATATATCGTTAAGGCTCTACCTCAAGTAGCACATTACACATAAACATTGCCCTCTAGTGTATTTTAAAAGTGCAACGAAACATACCTCACGCAGCATTTCACAAAAATATAGAAATAATTTTTTGTGATGAATTTTTATCATTACATAAAGAAATTCAAGGAAAAACAGCCTTTTTTAATTATTGCTCCTCCATTTAGATTAGATTTTATTATTCATGTCTTGTAAGGGGTAGGGGGCTTCAGATTCTAAAGAGCATTTGATTGGTCAGAAGATCTCTTGAGAAACTGAAATATGAGCTAATGTTATAAAAACATTATTGATTCATTTCTGGCTAAAGTGACAAACTGCATGTTTTGAATGCTTATATCTTTTAAACATAAATTTTGGAGCCCACTTGCTATTAGCTAAAGATAACTTTAAGAAATCATTGATCCTAACAGGCAAAAAGCCTTTTCATTTGATTTTAGAGAGACTATAAACAATGATTTTGTCTTTTGCAGAGGGAGTTCCTCAGGTCTTCTACTTCGGGCCTTGCGGGAAGTACAACGCTATGGTTCTGGAGCTGCTCGGGCCCAGTCTAGAGGACCTGTTTGACCTCTGCGACCGCACTTTCTCCCTCAAGACCGTCCTAATGATAGCTATTCAACTGGTAAGCGTCCGGTCAGAGAGCCACTTAGCCTCCATCAGCAATTTTGGCTTTGTCTTATTACACATTTAGGAATTCTTTTGGCTCTTTTCTAAATGATTTCTAGGAATCGTTCAGCTCTGTCATGCTTTTATTTTTTGTCCTCAATTACAATCTTACTTGTTTTTTCAGATAACACGGATGGAGTTTGTTCACACACGAAGCTTGATATATCGAGACGTCAAGCCAGAGAATTTTTTAATGGGGCGGCCGGGGTCCAAGAGGCAGCACACCATTCATATCATCGACTTCGGGCTTGCCAAAGAATACATAGACCCCGAGACCAAAAAACACATCCCATACCGAGAGCATAAGAGCCTTACTGGCACTGCCCGGTATATGAGTATCAACACACATTTGGGAAAAGGTGTGCATTATAAACCTCTCTTTACATCTTCTTTCACTTTCCCATGTGTAGTTTGTTTTAAATTTAATGCTTTTTTGGCTAAAGAGGAAAAATAATAAATCAGCAACTCAGCTTAAATGACATACTTTCATTTTCCTGAGTGACTCATATTTATGCAACCCACTTAATCATGTAGTTTAAAAATCATATCTCATTTTACTGTGAAAATGTACCTGTTGCATCTGTCTGTGTGACACATAGCATTTGTTGTTTTTCTTCCCCATCAGAACAAAGCAGAAGGGACGACCTAGAAGCACTGGGCCATATGTTTATGTACTTCCTGAGAGGCAGTTTGCCCTGGCAGGGCTTGAAGGTTTGCATTTTTTTCTTTTTGCCTCCTCAACGTGTGTTCATCATTTCCTGAAATTATTTTTTTCATTTTCATTTTTTCCCCTCCTGTAGGAGTGTTTTGAACTTGTGACTTTTCTTGTCGTGTTATTAAAGTAATCCACGGGTTCGAGAGCTTTTTGTTGCACATTTACGCTACTGCACAAAAGAACATGAATTTGCCTGCCTACTTGAATGATGCTTACCAAGACTACATTGGTAAAAATACATATTTTAACAAATATAAGGAATAAAATAATATTCTAAAATATTAATGAGCCATTACTCCTGTCTTTAGCATCACTAGACACTCTAAAATATTACTATGATGCTAATTTATTGCTCAATGTTTTATTTTATTATTATTAGTGCTGTTTTAATGGTTGCACAGTATTCTTATGAATAAATATTGATTTATCATTAATATTATTAATATCAATATCATTAATTACTTCAAGGTTTCTCATATTTTAAGAATTTTGACTGGCTTGATTATTTCTATATTTTAGTTCTTCATATATTTATATTATTTAAATAAATCATACAATAAATATAATAGTAGTAAAATAAAAATATATATTTTTTATTTTTATTTAATTTTGTTTTTGTTAAACATGTTAAATATGAAATATGCAGTAAATAGCTTTTCACTCTTACTTTTTTTTTCTAAACAACACACAAACAAAACACACACATGCATACATTATGGGTCTATACAAATATATTAGTAATATTAAAATAAAATACAATTAAATAAAATTATTAAGTAAAATATATATATTTTTATGTATAAAAGAAAATAAAACTAAATAAAAAAAAAAAATTTTAAAACTATAAGTAAAAGTTTTGTTGTTCTAAAATAACTGAAGGGTCCATCTTCTTTATGTGATCTAAAACAAGTTGCCAAGTTAGAAAAAACATATCAGTACAACCTTCTACAGTATATCGCGAAGGCAATTACATTTATCTTACTTTTGTCAAAACATAAGGACTGTGGTGTAATACCAAATATTGAAATTATGGTCTCAGGTTGTAAAAGTATTTAATGCATCAGATT
>NC_141028.1:22720000-22865000 GCF_052040795.2 Danio rerio
CTAAAGGCCTGTGAAGTAGCCTGATATGATTGTGTTAATCCCACTCTTAATCCTTTGGCTGACATCGCGCTGACTCTGATATTCCACAGCAGCTGTCTTTCATGAAGGTGAAAGCTGTAATCAAGGGTTAGCTATACTGTAATCCAGCTAATCCTGTCTGAGATGTGCTCTCAGGAGGCACTCTGGCCGCTTTAGAAATGCCTTTTCATAGCAGTTATAATTTACATTAATACAAAAATAAAGGATCTTTGTTGGTTCCATAAAGAAGTTTTAACATCTGTAGAGACTTTGCTTTATACAAATGGTTAAAGTGGAAAAACTTCATACTGAGAAATGTGTGGTTCTCCTAGGAACGGTTATTTTGAGAACCAAAAGGGTTCTTATGTGGCATCACTGCACTCTTGGAAATTTTAAAGAATGCACTATACCTTAATGATTCCAAGTAATTAACAATACTAAGTTATAGTTACATTTTCTTTGGATTTAACAGTCCTTTTCTGGAACTATTGATCTATTCCTTTTTAATAAAATATCAAAACCTTTTTTTGTTAATTGTGTGTTAAAATAGTTGTATAAAACAACATAACAAAACTCATAATTATTTTAATAATTTGCAACTTTCACTAACAAAAGTAAATAAACAAATATATATACTCATAATAACAACACATTTTAAAAATTGTTCTTTTAAATTTAAAAATTATTTACATATTATTTTGAATGTAAAATTATGAATTTTTATCAGTATTACTCCAGTTTTTAGTTTTTACATCCTTCAAAAATCATTTGAATATTTAGTAATAAGGTGACATTTCATATTATTAGCAATGTTAAAAGCAATGCTTTTTTTGTGGAAACTTTTTTTAGATTGATAAATTGTATTGATAAATACATTGATAAATTGTTTATATTTGAAAAATACATTTTAACAGTACATTTTAAAATATTTTAACTGTAACCTTTGATCATTTTAATGCAGTCTTGCTGAACACCTTTAATGGTCACACTTTACAATAGGGTTTTGTTAGTTAATGTTAGGTAATGCATTTATTAAAAACATGAACTTATTATGAACATAACTTGTACAGCATTTATTAATCATGGTTCAACATTTACTAATGCATTATTAACATCTAAATTAAACATTAGTTAATGCACCGTGAGTTAACATGAGCTAACAATGAACAACTGTATTTCCATTAATTAACATGAATAAATGCTGTAATAGATTGTTTGTGAATGTTAATAAACACATTAATCGACATTAATTAATACAACCTTATTGTAAAGTGTTACCCCTTTAATCTAATCTTTAAAGTAATGATATAAGTCCTTATTGTCCGTAACTAATAAAATAAAATGAATTATACAAACTTTATCATAATAATAGAAATTTACATTTGTATATCTTGTGGACAAATTTAAATTACAGTCCAGAAATAAACATGCATACACAAGTGCTACAGGGTGCTGATGACTTTGCTAACTCTATACTCACTCAGACTGGGATTTCCTCAGGTTCAGGCGCATCTTTGAGCTTCTTGCAGAAAACCTGAGACAGAAGGAAGTTCCAGTAGATGATGGTTAAACTGGTGTTGGCAGTTACGATGCCGATCAGTACAGGATGCATGTCTGCTTTCAGTGGTGTTTCTGTTCTTACAGAGGCTGAAGCTGAACAAGCCCTCTCTGAGTTTCTGAATGACTGACCGACTGACTGGACTGACGTGTTTGTTTGAGCCTGTGATCCAGACAGACCTGATCCTCTATAAGTCATATCTGATCTGATATTATTCATCTCCCTGTCACCTCTAACTGTCCTTCTGCATGTCTGCTGGTTTATGGATTCAGAAAAACTGGATGTTTTACTCCAGGGAGGACAGGATAGGTTTATTCATTAAATTTATGTTTTTATCCGCCTTAAAGTTCAGACTATTCAAGGGCTTTTCGACATGTTTATGAAATATTTATTTCAATTAAATCAACATATGTAACCTTTGTGATAGCAAGTCACACAGCAGCCACAATAGATTGATTTATAATGAAAATATTAACATTTACTAAAAGATACAATTACACTAGCATTATCACAATCACTATTGTTAAAGGGTTTTGGGTCAGAAAAGATTGCGATCTCACTTTTTAATTAGCCTTAGATACTTGGAGAAAAAAGTAGATTGTACTTTTTTGTTCATGTTGTATTGCACAACACATATGATGCTACTGAGGTGGGATACTGGTAATGTTAGGGACAAGTTTGGTGGTACGGGTAGTTTTAATGGTGGATTAAGGTGTAACGAATGTGTCAACAGTGTAATTATAAATTTAAATACATAAAATAATTACAGCTGCAATTACATGCTGATAATTTTTAAAGTATAAATGTAAAACTTAAAAAACATGTACATAGGTGTATTGTACCAAATGATTTATTTTAATGCAAGTACAGAAATTAAGGCCGTTAAATAAAAAGTGGAGTAAATATTTTAGCATGAATTTATTAAACAGTGATTAATTCAACTGATCAAAACTGTTCAACGTCATTGATAGGAAATGTAACAAATTTTAACATGAACCCCAAATCATATTGCGTTAATTTTTGCACTGTAAAAAATTATATGATCAATTAGTCATAGCAGCATGACTTTAGTCCATTGTAACTTATTAAACTGAATTAGTCATGTTCTAACTTAATTGTATAAGTTATGCAAGCAGTGTTAAATCAGTTTAACGTAATAGTTCAATAGACTAATGAGGTGAAGTTGATTCAGTTTAAATTGAAGGATTTTAACCAGGATTGTTTTTACAGTGTGAAGGCTCATGACAAACAAAAATATATATATTTTGCAATATAGCGAGTACAGAGCTAAACTGTATTGTTTTCTTTAAATTGGTTTTCTTTCTAAAAAGCTACAAAATTGCAATTATTACAAATCAAACAAGCAGACAACAGCAGCAAAAATGGAAACATACAAAATTATACATACTTTCATTTAATTCATATTATTATCCTTTTGTGCAAAAAAAAAAAATAAATAAAAAAAAAAAATATATATATATATATATATATATATATATATATATATATATATATATATATATATATATATATATATATATATATATATATATATAATAATAATAAACTGTATACGTTACCTGGAAGTCGGTGCCTTCTCAATAAATTTTTTTTTGTTCTTTATTTTAAATATTAATTCAAAAGAAACTAGCCTAAGCAGGGTTGTCTATTTTGTCTTCATCCTCAGTCTTCTTATAAAAGGCTTCTGTCAGAATGAAGATCCAGTATGCGATGGTCATGGAGGTGTTAATTGTGACGATACCAATCATAAAAGGATGAAGCATGTTTGCAAGCGCTGCGCCGTCTACAATGTTTGTCTGCTTTGTACCACTTTTTAAGTGGTTTGGTCCAGCCTTTTCTTGAGGATGTGGCCTACACGCCTCCCACCAAGCTTAATATTAGCATAAAAATCCTTTGCTGAACAAGTGTTTGGTCTCCCTCCATCCACCAACATCAGTCAATTTGGAGAGCACATGTACTGTCATCTTCCTAAAGGGCTAGTTCCCCCAATAATGAACACTGAGTAAATGTTAAGATTTTTTTTCTTTATTTTTAATCTCTTTAAATGAAAATGTGCAATTGTTTTTCTCTTCTTTTGATAAAACACATTTTTAAAAAAAAACGTAGATACAAAAGCAGTCTGGGTGATGCTTTCACAAAAGTGTTTGTTTACATTGATTGATTGTTATGCTAAATTGCAATGATCTCTTATGGATTAATGAATTTGGATTTTAATTTGCCATGTGCCTCTTTAAGCTGGACTTATTGAATGAGATAGACCGCTGTGTGGATTAGGTTGGTCAGAATGTAGTTTAAAAACCTCGCACCAGCACTAGTGCTCTTAGCTGTGCTAATCACCTCTGCCCATGGGTGGAGGATTTTCCTTTACTGAAGATAAGAGACTTAATTAGTGATATCACAAGATTTTATGATACTTTAAGCCCAAAATATAAAGCTATGCATTTGATAGCAGACATGAACACACGTGCTCAGAATGACAGATTCAATCTTGGTCAGATTCGCTGTCTTTTCTCTCCAAAAGTAACGAGTGATTGGAGTGATAATCACCTCACACTGTGTCTTTGGTAGTTTGTTGTTTTTGTTCCTCTTTCTTTTCTGACTGAAACAATAACCCAGTTCGGTGTTGACACCTTGTGGACAAACTAAGCATTACAAAAACAATTCAGTTTACCCGCATCTTTTTTGCTTCAATATTAAGCTTTTAACACTACAAGCACTTTTAAATCAAAATTATTTTTTGTTGCTAATCATTTATTTGATATTATTTATACTTAGATTCAACAATAATTTTGAATTGTCAAATAAACATAGTAATATTTTAAATTTACATTTAAATATGTACATATAAATGTACTTTATATAAAGCTTTTGAGCTGCTTGTGAACCTACATTATTAAATTGGTTGACTGATTTGCACTGGTATAATACTTTCTTTGTGGCCTTTTCAAGCTTTTGCTACATCAGTTGTTTATTTCTGCCTTGTAACTACATTTACCTTATTTCTGATAATGATCTCTTAATCTCATAATTGTGTCGATTCTCTTGCGAATCAAACAATCTAGATTTAATCACAAACTCTGGGTTAAACCCCAAGTCAATAGAGAAATTTTGTCAAGCATACTGAACCACTTAATTTTACGGTTGGATCTGTTTCGTTTTTGTCAACCCTAAACTTGCACTAAAACCCAGAGTTTGCACTTGTTTTGAGCCTCACGCCTGTGAAATTTGCATATTATGCACAGCACTGTATGTATACCGTACATGTCTTCAAAAATTAAGCCAAAACATTTTGTTTGCCCCTGGAGGCTGGCTGCTTTACATCAAAAATCCCTCCATCTCCATGTAAACAGAAGAGATGTGAGCTTGATTTAAAAATCAATTAGAGATGAATCATCTACTTTTTTTATAGTCTATGATAGGGCTGCACGATATTTTAAATGTTGTACTTTTTTTGTACCCGAATGCTTTAAACTCTCTTAAAGTGCATGTGAATGATCTACTATGGTTAAACATCGCAATGACTCCACAAATCTCATGAATTCTCAATTGTTGTTCTGATCAACTATAATCCTGCGACATTGCATATCATGCGATGTGACCATTGCAGACACACACATTACAGTATCGATGCTGAAACAATTTAAAGGGTTCACACATAGCTGATCATGGGTTATAAAGCTTTTTTGGCATGCTGTCCTGAGAGAGAGCCCTGGGCTCCCTCCTGTTTGCAGGGCGAGAGGGGAGTTTAAGCTCAGGTAGATCTTGATTATCTCCACCCGGCTTATTTCTGGCTTATGACAGATACAGGATGGCTAAGGAGTGGTGTACTCTTGCTAAAAGCTTGGCTATGGTATCAATTTGGTATGTTCAATTTACCTAGGTTGCATGTTTTTTTTGGACTGTGGGAGGAACCCGGGGAAAACCCACGTGAGCAAGGGGAGAACGAGCAAACTCTGCACAGAAATGTCAACTGGTTTAGTTGGGACTTTAACTGGACACATTTTTATTGTTAGGCAACAGTGCTAGTCACTGGGCTGCTGTGTCACCCATCTGGAAAGAAGGGGGAGTAGGGATGGGTAGATCGGGATTCTTCAGGACAAAGATAGAGATAAGGAAACTGGTTATCTATAGTAAATAAGCAATCCTCTGATTAGAGAATCAGTCATGAGCTGATGTGGGAGCAGCTGAGAACAATCACAAGCATGTGATCCTCTCGAAATTAGTTTATAAATAAACTACACATATTGTGCAGCTGTATATGATGAAAACTGAAATATACTTAAAGGCAGAATAAGACAGGTAAATATGTGGTTGAATAAATGCTTTTATTTTGCCTTCCAAATTAATTAAATATCCAAACAGCTTTCACTTGCATTTGAAATATGGATAGTCTGTGTGTTTTGGAAAATGTGTGTAAAAGTTTTTAGTGAGCACTCTGCAGTCTGAGCAGTCCGTCTGCATACTGGAACTGTGAGCTGTTCTCATACTCCAGCATGTCTAGTGCGACCTCACAGCTCTCCTTTACCACCCGCTCCTGGTCTTTCCTATAGCGTTCCAGGATCTGGACACACGGCTCCTTCCCGATGGAGCCCAGCGCCTCCGCACACTCATGTCGGACCATGGCATTCTCATCCATCTTCTCCAATGCTGCCTGCAGCTGAGGGATGCTGGCCTCATGCTGGATCTGACCCAACACATAGCCAATCTCATGGCGGAACAAGGCACTGCTGCACTGAAGACCTGCCACAATGATTTTGAAAGACGTTAACACGTTTATTCAGCATTCAATAGATCAAAGTGACAGTAATAGCTTATGCTCAGAATTATACTTTAAATCAATGCTGTCCTTGTTAATAACAATTATTAACTGAGCCTCAAATCAGCATAATACAGATTTCTTAAAGTCAAGTTCAACATTGTTGCCATGTTTGTGAAGCACTTTGGTCAACATTCAGCTTCAGAAAATGCAGCTTTGTAATAACAAAAAAAATTTCTAACCTAAAAATGTAAAACTTATATTAGTTTACTAATTAACTTTGTTTTTATGCATCTCGCAAATCTTTTCTCACCATCTCCAAGAGCCAGAACAGCCTCTTCAGTTCCAAGATTCCTCAGAGCAAACATGGCTCTGTAGCGATCAAACAGTGGCAGAGTTTCATCTAAGAGCTGTGTCCTCAGTTCTGGGACACTTTTTCTTTGGGCAGGGGGAGCGGGGTCCACAGAGCAGTAGGGGTTTTCATCTGTCCCATCTTTTGTCTGCTCGCCACCATTCATGAGCCACTCCAGCCTCTTGACCGCGAGCTGACAAGTTTCTGCCACCTATAAAAATAAGAGTGTTGTAATAAAACCTATTAAGAGTAGGATTTGAATAATCAATATCTTTCCATGAAATACAATATTGTGATATAGACACAATTAGGACAATACTGATTAAAAATCTAGGTAAACCAATGTTTGATTGCTCCTACTTTATAAACTGCATTATTGAAATGCAGTATAGACGCATGCAAAGACTTTTTGCCAAATTGGATTTTAACCGTTAGACAACAAACAAAAAGCTTTGCTTTGAGCTATAATTTTTATCCACTAGTCTTCACAAATAACATGACAAACCCTTAACTGCATTGCTTTTTCAACTTAAAATTAAACACCAAAAATTGCATATGGTACTTTCTTTTTTTTAACTCATTATTCTGAAAGGAAATGAGGATGTGTGCCATTAATTAATCTATGTACCTTAAAATCTAAAATGGAAACATGAAAGAAATAATCCAAAAGCAACTCAAGTGAACATCTTATGGCATGTTTCCACTGATTGGTAAGGTACAAAGAGCTTTTATGGCTGTTTTCACTGTCAAAAGGTACCAAAAAGCGAACCGTACCATACCACTTTATGGGTACCTAAAAGGATACCAAAAGGTGAAGCCAGACGCACAGCTGAATGCTATTGGTTTACAAAGATATGTCACTAGTTCATGCACAAGCCAGGAGAATGAAAACAAAGAAAGAGCCATTTTTAATTACACAGCAGAGATATTACACTCTGTAATTCCTGCCCCTGTCAAGGACACCTGCGGGACTCTGGACTATGCAGGCTCACACACACACAAACATATCTACAAATAAACATTCACCACCGATCCCCATCCAAACGCCTTCGTGTGCTTTTACCCACGTGGGGCGTGGGCGGGGATGTGACTTGCGCCTTGAAATGGCTGCCCGCACTCAACGGACTGTTTTCCATTACCCCTGTTCCCATCCCCTGTGTCTATGTTGTGTCTTGCCGGTGTGCTTATGCTAAGATAGGGATGTTTTTCTCCCTTTTCTCACTTTGTCCTAATCAAGGGCAAGCTGAGGGGGTGTTTTTTTTTTTGCCTAACTGTCCAAATGTATCTTTCTTCATTTCTAAATGCTACCTCCTATGATCTGTCTCCCCTGAAAAGTGTGATGTTTTGTGTATGGTCTGGGGGGTCCAATTTCGCTATACGAAAGTGTAGTGACAAATAAAGGCTTGATTGATTGATTGATTGATTGATTGATTAATTACACCGTAATAATATATACATATAATAACGAGCCATGGCCAACCAGAGCTTAAACAAACCTTGTGGTCGTCTTGATGAACAGCCACAAAGCCAAGAAGAAGAGCTGAATCTAACCTGTGCCCTGTTGTTGTTTACAAGGCTGTCTTAAAGTGCAAGTGGTTTCACTTTCTCTATATAGCTTGCTGTGTGCATCTGTACTTTAAATAACAAACTTCTTAAACTGATGATAATAACGTGTGTGTTTTCGCAGTGAAAACGCAAGCCTGATAAAGGTGACCCGTACCGTACCACTTAGTGGAAACGGGCTATTAATATTGATATCATCTCAACTAGAAAAATTAAATAATTAGATTTCTGATGTCCATGTAACCATACACATTGTCTGATGAATTGTCTACTGTACCTCAATAACTGGATCTTCTGCATATTTCTTCAATAACTCTAAGACTTTGGGATTTCCAATGGCTCCCAACGCTTCTCCTAGAAATTAAAACAGAATTAATATGAGTTGAAGAAAAAATGCAATAAGCAAGAAATTATCTCTTTGTAATCTTTACCTGCTTCATGTCTGACCATTGGCTCTTGGTTTGTGTCTTTCAGGACTGCCTCTAGGGTAGGAATGGCGCTCTCGTCTTGCATTTGTCCAAGGCAGTACGCCAGCTCATGCTTCAAAAGTGCAGATTCATCCACAAAAGCTTCACTGATCCACTTCACGGCCTCTGCTCCTCCGAGGTTACGGAGAGTGAAAAGAGCTCTAAAGCGTGTTGTCAAGTCCTGCTTTGTGTTGACCAGGATGCTCCCCACCGCAGCTATATCCTTATCGTTCGCCATGAGGAAGGTTTGGTGAATGTTCTTATGTGCAGGTTAAACAGGAAGCAGCAGACATACACAACCTGGATTTACAAGCAACAACAAAGTCAACTTAGTGATAAATGAAAGTGTTGATCATATGATGATTCAGAGCCATCTGAGCTGACTATCTAGACAGCATTTTGCAATAAATATGCAATAATATGTGATTGGTCAACCATTTACCAGAACAAGGAAAGCAGTTACTAGTTCACACTTAGTAAATTTATTTTGATAACAAAGCAACTGCACTAGAACTGTGTTTATCATTTGGATACGTGTGAAACAGTCATAAACTTACATTGTGCTAAATAACATTAAACAATAAAAAAGAACTAAACCTATATTCTTATTCTCTTATTCAATCCAAAAGAGAACTGAACTAGTGTGTAATGTCTCCAATTTCCTAACAAAATGCATCATTTTATGTCTAATGACTCGGCTTAATCTTTTTCATTTAGAAGGTTGTTTGCATCTAGAATAAACTGGTACAAAGGGGGAATTGAGGTCATGTTGGTTTTTATATTTGCACTTTTATTCAGTGACAACTTGTAATATAAGGCCTGAAGCTACATGGGGGTTTGAGTGGTTCCGAAGACCCTGGCCTCAGTGATAAAGGTCCAGAATTTGTCCCACTTGTGAATTCATTTGCCTGCTATGCCGTCATAAATTGTGAAAATAACCCATCGAAAAGGCTTTAAGACCAAGCAGAATCCTGGTGTGACTTCAGTTAATCAGTTTTGTTCAATGCAAACTATTATTTTTCAAGAGACCAACATCCAGCTGTGCATGAAAACATCTGATGTAAGGGAAGTCATCTTTCACTGTTTTTAAAGAGAAAACATCTGACTTTTATTTTTATAAAATGTAAAGCACCAAAAGCGACCCATGTTAAAATAAATTGAAATACTATTTTGGCAATTGTTGTCATCCAAGAATTTTCTAATGTACTTTTTTTTTTTACAAAAAGGCTAGAAAAATTGTGACGCTCTAAATTATTGTATTTTGATTTTTTGTTATACAAATTCTGGCTGAAAAAAGTCATGAATGTGCTGGCTAGTTTGTTATTTGCCTAATAAATTACATTAGTCTACAGTTTTTAATTTACAACTTTTCTCTAATGATACATAGTTTCAATAATAAATTTATACTTTAAAAACAAATAATTACCATATTTATTTATTCTAAATATTTGGGATATATTTTTGATTCTCCAAAAAGTGTGCTAATGATGACCATCTGACAAGCTAATCCAGCTAAAAATAGTGCTTTAGAACGTCACCTAAATGCAGCAGTTAAATCTTATAATTAAATAGAAAATTAAGTGAATGACTGCAAAAAGGTCCACTTTTAGAGAAAAAAACACCCCCTTCAACAGGCTGGCTACGGGCATGGATATGCTCCCCTATATTGTAAACCATGGTACTTTGAAAATTCAGTCTAATCATATGCAAGTATGACTTGAAAACTACAATAGCGCACAGTTTATTTGTCATTGGTTGCTACTATGATTTCTTTGATCAGCGTTTGAAAAAAATGTTTATCAAGGAGCAAGAATGTATAAATTTAAAATCAACTTTACATCAATAAAACACCATTTAGTCCGAAATAAGAGCTGGATGTGCATACATTCATGCAAGCTTTTCTCCAACTTAACAGTTCTTTCGCTCGTTCATTAATATCGTAGATTAGACCAATACAAAACTACATTTTATTCTCGTGTCTATAATACATTGAGCATGGTCAATATTGACTCAGTATTATTTTACACGCACTCGTTGTTTTATCATTTAAAGGCCTGAGCACTGTAGCAGCAGCAGCACACGCGTCACTCGGTTTCACTGTCTGCTCAGTTTAAACGCCACAGGCAGCCAGATGATGAACATTACAATGATGCTGGCAGAATTAAAATTGTCACTCGCTACAGTCGCTGAACTGTACGTGTTATGAACTTACTACAAATTAGTTTTCTTCAGTCATATGGAGCTCTCCATCATCCAACTTCTCATGCTGTCCACTCAAGAAGAAACCGCTTCACTTGTGTAACCCAAAAGTGAGAATTAGAGAAGCGCCACCTATTGGACTGGAGCAATTAAAGCAAATTAAAACCGATTCAAATACCGGAAAGTGGATCGCAACATTTTTTTTACACAATATTGTTTAATAATTATACTAATAGTCAATGCAATAATATAATTGATTTACATTTAAACAGCTTTTTAATTTAGATATATTAAAAATTATGATGTAAATAAAGTTTTCCTGTTTTGAGGCTGCCAGAGGATTAATGTTGTGTATTGAAACTTTCAGTCTCTGACGTTACATGTGACCTCTTCTGTTATGAAGAAAAAAGCACAGTAAACAACACAGTAATGGTAATAATTCAAATGTTGAAATAATTTTCTAATATTTCAAATATGCATTGTATTATTGTTTCCAAAAAACAAAGCACAAAGTTTAAAGTGTTTTCACACTTGGAAGTTTTGGTTTTATTAAAATGTACTTTGAGATTGCTCTTATTGCAGTTCATTTCTGTAAGTCTGCACTCAACAAGCAGACCTGACCAGAACCTGTGAAGAAATGGGCCTCAGTCTGCTTCTGAAACAAACTTACATTTCTTTTCTCATATCATAGTGAAGTGGCTGCTCATTATAGTTTAACATAAGCATCATAAACTTGTTTTAGCAGATTTTCAACCTTTAGACATGTTAGTAGAATTAAAAAATAAGTTTCGCATAAGCAAACGGGCAAAGTTACTTTTGAAAGTATTGCGCTACAATAATGAGGTACTCCACTAAAAAAGTAACTAGTTGCTTTTTATGATAGGAAATGTTTACTTTCTAGTTACTTTTTCTGACCTGGCTGAGGCTTGATCCTTTTCAGAACTTGCATGTTTTTTAAATAGAGCAGTTCTGAAATTAACAAAACACTGTATAACCTAAAATTAATTTACCTTTAAAAA
Organism: Danio rerio; assembly: GCF_052040795.2. Taxonomy (NCBI): domain Eukaryota; kingdom Metazoa; phylum Chordata; class Actinopteri; order Cypriniformes; family Danionidae; genus Danio; species Danio rerio. Next base: position 22,731,954 of record NC_141028.1, read on the forward strand.
AAAAAACACATAAACCAAATTAATGTACACTTTCAGAAATAAAGTAATAAAGGTACAGGAGCTGTCTCTGTGGCAGTACCTTTTCAAAGGGTACAAATTTGTACTTAAATGGTCCACAATGGTACCTCAAAGGTACTTTTTAGGTATATTTGGGTACTGACATGCACCTTTAAGGTACCATTGTGGACTCTTTGGGTACAAATATTTATATTTTAAAATGGTACTGCCACAGAGACAGCTCCTGTACCTTTATTTCTGAGAGTGTAGAATAATGTTATCTTTGGAGAACTTCCTGACCCCAGAGCTATACATGCCGTATATACAGGTTAATAAAATTTAAAGCAAAGTGCTTGCTACTTTTGTACTTTTTGTCTTATAAGCTCAGTAAAATCACTGTCCAGTCAAATAATCCTCTTTTTCTTTTCTTTCTTTTGTTCAAAATAATGAGAATATTTCCATCACAGGAAGACTCTGCCATCTTCATTTCTGTCTGTTCCCGCATTCTCTCATTGCATGTGATTCAATGTGACTGTTCATTTTATATCAGCAATTTAATTTTTTAAAAGCGTATTACCTAAACTAAAAAGTAACTTTTCTAACTCACACTAATTTTTAAAAAAAGTAAAATGTAATGCTTTGCTTTACTTGTTACTTAGAAAAGTAATATTACGTAACTCACGTTACTTGTAATGCGTTTCCTCCAACACTAGTCATAAGTATATTTCACTGTTAAATACATGTCACAGATGCTGATAAGTTTGATGATGAACCAAAACAAAATGTGTCATTTTCTTTGTTTAGAAATCAGAGAACCTGATTAACCTGATGTTATAGCAGGCAATCTGACATGATCTAGGATTGCTTGGTGTTTTGAAGCTCATCCTGGGATTGTTGTCATGGCAGCAGGCCTGTAAGCTCAAACATGTGTGGGAGAAAAATTACTTTAGGCGAAAACAAAGTAAAATTGTAAAATTTCAACTTCAAGAATAGGTAATGCTGACAGTCAGTAGCTAACACTGCTATTTTCTGATTATCCTATTGAATTGAATAAAATAATAAAAGATAATTCATAAAATGAGATGCTGATTTAAATACATGTTTAAATATAAATGCATAGCTTTCCTAATGCCATTTGAGAGTATTAAAATGCAGCTATTATGAGGCTAATAAAATGATCAGTCTAACACCAGCTATGTTGTTCCAGCACTGTCCACTTGAGGAGGCTCTGGCACAGGCAGAACCGGGCTGCTTGTTTGGGACTGATCAAATGTTTGGCTCTGCTGCTCAAAATAACTACAGACTACAGAACGTACGGCCTCAGCATTAGGATCATCTATATATACCGTAGACACATCTTTGGGCTGTGGACATTCATTCTGACTCAGTGCTTCAACCCACTCGTCTTTAAACGGGCTGTCGTGAACACTACAGATATTGTGCAAGATACAGCAAGCTACAGCCATCTTGGACACCAAATCGACGTTGTTGTCATTTCTGTTGTGCAGACACTGCCAGCGTGCTTTGAGGCGCTGGAAAGCTTGCTCAATGACTTTAAGGCCGAGGTTGAGTTTGACGTTGAAGGTTTGCTGTTGTGGGGTTAGATTGGATGAAGATGGATAACATTTCAGTAACCAATTCTGAAGAGAAAACCCCACATCCCCCAACAACAGAAACCCCAACGGGCGTCCCATGAGTTCTTTGGGCGGCTGAGAGCAAAAACCTCCCTTCTCTGCCATAGTCCACAGTTCTGAGCTCTGCAAGATGGTCATATCATCTGTGCTGCCTGTAAAACCAGAACACACGTCCCAGAAATTACCATGAGCGTTCACCACCCCTTGGAGAACCACAGAGTGCCACCCGCTTGGGTTCCAGCAGTCCTGGCTCTCCGCGGCAGGCAGGTTAACAGGGATGTGAAGGGAATCGATGACGCCGATGCAATGAGGAAAACCCCACAGGCTACGAAACTGCTCCACATTGTCCTCTAGTTCATGTTGTGCTGGTAGCTGCATGTAGATGGGTTTTAATAACAAAATGATGGCTTCACACACCTCCCGCACACACTGACACACAGCAGGGATTGCCACCCCAAATAGTTCGCTTAAAAAGCAGTACTCTGTGCTGGTGGACAAACGCATTAAGGCCATGGCTATGCATTTCTCCAGTGTTATAGTTTGTTGGGTTTGCTGTATGTACACTTGCTCCAGCTGAGGCTTGAGTTTCGTACTCAGGAGGAGGAAGATTTCTCTTGTGACGTGGAACTTGTCAAGCCAGTCTTCCGGTCCAAACTCAGTCATTACCACTCTTTCCCACCAGTCTGGGTCTGAAGGGATTGGGACATGATTTGGCAAATCTTCTTCAGTCGGTGATGGAGACTGGATTATACGGAGAGGCAACAATAAATGACATTACACACATGCATTTTTGAGGAGTTATTCTGTAAAGCTTCAATATAATTCATTAGCATTTTATTTTATTCACATTCCTGTGCACAATAAAGAGTAGAGTCAAGTCTTAGAAATTAATGTAAACATTCACAGAAATGTGGTTTACCGTTCTCGTGCTCAGGTAATTCTGGAAAAGATGCCTTCGATATCGGATTCTTTTGTGAATTTCTGCTCGCCTTTCTAATATGTAGTTGCGGATTTCTTCTTTTCGGCGGCGAATTTTGGATGCAAGCAAGTATTTCATCTCTGCGGCATCTCTCGCCTCGTCCGTTTTCAAATACGAACGTGGCATTTTGTGTGGAAGGTGTAAACACTTTACACAGTAAAACGGTTTATTCGTGATTTAAAAAAGGACTGATCATAGTCAAAGAGGATAGCACCATGATCATCACTCACATAACATTGCAACTGTGAACTAACTTACTAAGGAGCGCCACTTCCGGTTTCCCAAAGTTTTGACAAAATAAAAGTATTTATTTTAAAACAATGGTACATGTTTACTGTTATTATTATCATCATTATTAGTATTAGTAGTATTTGTTCATTTGTTTTGATCTTTATTTAAATAATTTCTTCTCCTATATTCTGTCTTAATTGAACCAGTTACACTAGTAATGTAAACAGTGTATTTAGTTATAGATCAATAGATGTTATTACTTCAGTACTATTATGTATTAGTGTTCATTTACAAAGAAATAATAAAAATACTCATGATGATATATATATATATATATATATATATATATATATATATATATATATATATATATATATATATATATATATATATATATATATAAAACAGTTTTAAAATGACAGTACAACATGAGTACACGTCAGTCGTCATGAATTGAATCTCATCTCAATAATTCTTTATCATAATGTGCAAGATTTTACATTTTTTTACAAATATATTCAATTCAAACATATATAATTTAATGGATTTTTTTCGTACAGAATAATGTACCAATCTTCGCAATTAAAAAAGAAATACGTTAACGTTTTTGTTTTGTTTCAAATTTCGTGACGTCAACGTTTAACTCAGTCCCATGATTCCTTGCGGAGCCATCGACAACAACAGCTTCGTCTTGCTAACAACATCGAAGCGGCGAATAAAACATTATTAATCACATATTTCCCATTTCACCCCAAGATTTACAGTCGTCGGTTTTGCTTCGATCGAGGTTGAGCCGATCAGATTAGAAATTCGCCGAATAGCGTTGTCAAGGTAGGTCCGATGACCGTGAGATCAAATTAGCCTTACTAGCCGCTCAGTAATCCATTACAAAACACCAAGATAATTATAGCCAGGGCGTATAAACGCTAAATATTTAGTTGTTTACTTCATGTATATACAGAGTTTTGTTTAATTTGATATGCAATAAAACGACTTTTCTGCGTTAAATGACACCAATGTTGATAATTAGCTTTGTTGACAAAGGAATCTCGTAAATCTGCATTCAATGCTAAGAATGAATGTGGGACAGTTGCTTTTTGGCTTTACGTTGGTTATTTGTTTTAACGTCACCCGTTATTGAATAAGCATTTAACGTCCTCGTGTTGCAGTTTTAAAATATATATCAGCAGATTTGCTGTCATTGTTGGTTTAGTCTACAAAGGATTGTATCAAAAGCGCATTGTCTCTTATTAAATCGTCGTGAAGTGGCAACTGCAGCATATTCTTGTTTTGTGTTGCTATTGTTTGGAGGATGTCGATTGAGCAGCTGTTCACTAACACCTGTTTATGTGGCATTGAACAGATGGCATCTGCTGACGAGACTTACACCCTTCTGCCTCGTTAATCAGCAAACAAATGACCATACTTCAAGTGTAGACCTTTAACTATTCATGTACATCATCATGACCTTCTAAAATTGTATCTTCTATATTCTAAAAATCTGTTGTTTTCCCTGCAGTTCAGGCACCCCTGGATCTCCACTTTTCCATATTTTAGAATAACATCCATGGATCAGGACTATGAGCGCCGGTTACTGCGGCAGATCAACGTCCAAAATGACAACACCAGCCCTATGGTTAGTCTGTCATCTGGAATACTGCAAACTTGAATTAATTTGATGACCTAGATGTTTTTTGATTACTCAAATATGTTAATTCTGTCCTCATTTACATTGCAATTCCATGCAAATGTCAACCATACCATGAAAAAAAAGTTTTCACCAAATTAGTGAAACCCTTTCTGGGTTTTTTGTGTCAGCTTGAATTTTTACAGTACTGTAACATACTAAAAAATGTTCTTTCAATGTTTTCAAACTATTATATTTGATTTATCAAAGTCACAAAAGTGGCAATTTCACATCTATAATGAAGATTTTTCCTCATAAATGCAAAAAAATTAATAATTATTTTAATAAATAATTTTGTTCTATAGTGAGCCAATTCTCATGCTTTTGATTAGCATTATTTCTTTTGTTTTGTGCAGTTTCATTCACAGAATTTTTACAAAGTATGTTATATACGTTAAACACACATACTTCTTTGGTCACAATCATAACGCATGTTTTTTATCCTCATTTAAATTATTAAGTATGTCTACAGATTCATATTTTTCTTATCCCATAACTCTGTGGTTAGTTTATTTGGGAAAAATAAATTGATGTTTCAATGTCATGTTACCAAATAAAATATTAGAAAACTATAGTTTGCAAATTCTTAATCATACTAGCAGCCAACGAATATCAAATTACAACTTTGTTCACAGTTAAATAAATAGTGCTAATGTTGTTTTGAGTCATACTTGCATGTGATTTCAGACCAAATATTCAAAGCACCATGATATACGGAGCATGTCACAGGCTGTCACTTAATGAATGTGTAAATATAAATCCAATTTATCCTCAGTCATTGTTTTTCCTACTATGGAATTCAATGGTTACATGTTTTCAGCTTTCTTTAAAATACATGTATTTGTGTTTAACTGAAGCTCAAAGGTTTGGAACCACAGGAAACTGCTTAAATTAGGGCTGGCCGAAAAATTTAATCTCCAGGGTTTCGGCAGGGTCTTAAAGTTTTAAAATGTCTTAAATCTTAGAAGCTAATTATTTTCCATATGTAACTATGAAGATGTATATTTCTATACAATTTGGTAATGCTTCCAGATTTAAAAGAGTAACTTATGACACAAAAATTAGAGGGTCCATTAAATGGCATAACATATTTTCGGCCGTTAATTTTCAGTGCCTGAAAATTTGGTACATCTCTAATTTCAGCACAATTTTAGATTCCCATTGTTGCATATTTCTGCTGTGTGATTGGCTCTTAGATCAATATAGAGTAAAAAAGTCCAGAGCTTATTGTTATTGACGTAAATGTTACCGCAATTTGATATATTATAGTTTATTGGCCCAGCCCTAGCATAAATAGTGCGTTAATTACTTATCAGTTATACTATCAGTTTTAATATTTTTACCTATTTTCTGACCAATAAATTTATCTGATTACTTCTTTTTTTGTATACAGAAAGCAAAAGATGTGATCTGTCACCTGACCCCGACACCTGAGTCACCTTTGTCATCGCCAAGCAAACATGGGGACAGATTTATACCATCCCGAGCTGGGGCCAACTGGAGCATCAATTTCCACAGAATAAATGTAGGTGGAATATATGAAAATATTAGCAGTGACGCTAAAAACATTTAGTAGAAAAGCATCAAGTTAATGTTTTTTTTTTTTTGCCCTCATTACAGGAGAATGAAAAGTCGCCAAGCCAGAATAAAAAAACCAAAGATGCAACATCAGATAGTGGAAAAGGTGAGCCTAGAAAAGTACCCTGTTCATTTCCTCTTTCTTTATAAATCTGATCACAAATGACAAACGTCAGTTTAGAAGATAAGTTTTCCGTTAGTCTTATCACTTTATGAGAAATGTGCATAACATCAAAGACCATTATTATTGCTGTGCATTGTGTTATTTTACAAGTGTGTCATTTTTTTTCTTATGATTTAAGAAAATAAATATTAAAGGTTAAATATTTTTGTTTATTTTGTCTGATTTAGTTATACAGCTTTTGTTAATTTTTTTAATGCAGTAATGTATTTGAGTAAAAAAACTAATGATAACATTTATTATAACTTTTTGTATTTTGTCATTTATAAAATAAAAATATAAAAAATGTGTTTTTAGACATTTTTAGATTCATTTTTCCGAAATTCATTTTTTTTAAGAATTCATTATTTTGTGGAATACAGGTATTTGCAAACTGAAGTCCAAAATTTTCGCATGCATTTTTTTTGTATTCATATGTGAAAAATTTGTCATGTAAACAAACCTTGCACACTGAGTCCGATGCGTATTAATTAATCCGTTATGAAAAAACACAAAACTTTTTGGCGTCAGTTCAAGAAGTGATGCTTTGTTTCCCGACTTCTCCTAAGTTGAAAAAGAAAAGGTATTGGCTGCATATTGTGTTCATTCAATACTGCATAGAGAGGAAGGAGAGTTCAGCTTATTATCAAAGAGCTGCGTTATGATTATCCCAAAATGCAAAGTTTTTTTTTGCAAATCAGTTAAATTTTAATACATTGCTTGTGATATTTCACATATTACGTACGTAAATAAATCTTGAACAGAGTCTGGCTGTACCTGTTCACTTGTTAAGTGTGACGTCACGTGAAGCGGCTTCTGGGTCCAAGCACTCTATCAAACTCTATGGGAGACTTATCAAATGGTAATAATAAACATTTACAAAGCGCTGTAATGAATATTTTCTCAATTCAAATGAGTAGCGGCTTGTACCCGGAAACATTATTCCATATGTCACGACTTAACAAGCGGAAAGACATTAGAATAGATGGTGGCCGCGTTGACATGTTGTTTGTACTGTAGCTCTGAACTGTCAAAACACTGGTTAATGATGGACGAATGTTTTAGTGGCAGTGTGTCAATACGATTTACACACTATAAGGTAGAATTTATTTTTAATGTGCAAAAATTATGGACGAAAATATTTCTATTCAGTTTGCAATAACCTTACACCTGATTTTTAATCACAGCATGAAAAATCTAAATAAAAGCAGTTGTTATTTTGACCAGTTGCAATAAATGACACAGGTTGACTATCATCTTCATGCCAACAACAAATTAGGGATGCACCGATGCCATTTTTTAGAACTGATCCAATCCTGATACCAAAATGCTGAGTATCAACCGATACAGATTCAATCTTGATACTGTGCGTTTTTGTTTTTGTGTGTGTTGTGTGTGTTTTTTTTTATTGTATTCGAGCATTCATTATGACATTGATCTGTTCTGGTTCAGCTTATGTTTCCTTTTTAATATTAAGATTTCTTTGAAATATGCACTAGGCTACCACTATTGACCCTAATCATTGGTAAAATAACCAGCCTTTTAGCAAAGCCTGATATTTTTCTGCAGGTTTGACGCAGACTAAGCTAAACTGTATGAGGCAAGTTTTACTTAATAAACGTTCCCTTTTCTGTTAATGACAATCCACACTGCGCTTGTCAGTTTCACTTTTATTAATATAATCAACTACTTTGACCGCAATGAGCCAGGCTTTACAAACTACTCGCAGCTCTGAAATAATAATAAGAGAATAATTTTACGGAGCAGCGCACATCCGTCTGTGCAGACGGTGCGTGAATGAAGCACTTGATGCATCACTGAGTGACAGCGTGCAGCCCTTTAGTGTCTGTGGACTCTTTCTAAGCAGCACAAAGGGAAGAAATCAGTGTGTTGAGGATCTGTCCAATGTATTATTGAGCCTTTTTTAATTTAAAGTTTCGGGTAGGCCTACTTTGTGTGTGAAGAGCAGGTAATAATTATAATAATTTGAATTGTGAATGAACGGAGAATGATTGACAAGCACAGCAGCGGGAAGCGCTGAACTGAATATGAATTTAAACACTTGAATATTCCTCTTTACTTCACATTAAACTATAAAATGGCTTCAGAACATTTGGGACATAGTAGGTCTACATGACAACTTTCTAGTGCCTTATAATAGGCTACCTACATGGCTTTTGTTGGCTTATAAATTACACCGAATGTAGCGCATGCGCAAGATCGGATTTGGATTGGTACCAGCTGGCCGATACCCGCTCCAGCAAAAATATGCGGTAGCAAACCAATATCTGATCCAAGTATCAGGATTGGTGCATCCCTATTTTAAATAGAGCATAAAAAAAATAAAAATGCAATGAGAAATTGTCTCTGCTTTAAATGAACTGCATTTTTGATTGTTTGTATTCTCATAATATGCTCAACCATTTTGTTGTTTGGCAGCGGACGGGTTGGCGTATTCTGCTCTCCTGAAGAACGAGTTGCTCGGAGCAGGCATTGAGAAGGTTCTGGATCCACAAACAGAAGATAGAAGACTACAGCCCTCCACACCCGAGCGGAGAAGCCTCTTTAGTGTAAGCATCTTTTCTTTATCCTGGGATTTGTTTATTTGAGTGCTCTTAATTCGAACAGTGCACTTTGTTTGTATGTTCAGTATTCGCTCAGTGCCAAAAGATCCACGCCCGATGATAACAGTGTTTCACCGTACTCCCTCTCCCCTGTTAGCAGCAAAAGGTAAGTTGACTCTTATCAGGAAAAAAGGGGGAAATTAATTGTATTAATCAATATTTCTGAGTTGGCTTTTTGTACCAAAAGCACATTTTTCCATATTTGATAAGGGTTGGAATTTGGGTCGGTATAAACACAAAAAATTGGCTCAGATCAGATGTGATTTTTTTTTTTTATCTCATACATTTCCAAATGTGTTTTTTTTTAGATCAGGTACATGCTTGTAATCTGGACATCTAAATGTTCATATTAGATTCTCTTTTATACTGTTATTCATTTCCTACCTTTTAATTGTACAGATCTGTACAGTGTAACAGCATATGCCTTTTTCCTTGATCCTTAAACAAGCACTTTCTCACTATTAGGGCTGTCAGAGAATTCTGAAATCAAGAATATTACATCTATAAACAATTAATGGGCTCTATGCACGGCGGCGCCTGACGCATTTCCGGTAAAATTTAAGACCCCGAGCCAACTTCCGCCGATCGTACAGTACAGTGCTACAACAGGAGCGCTACTGATAAAAACAAGTAATGTTTTGGACAGTTGTCTTAATGTTTTATGCCATTATAGCCCACTTATGTATGTTTATGTCAGCTACATAAATATGACATCTAAACGTTTAAAAGTGTCATTTCAAAGACGTGAGAACAGTACTTATAGCTACCACTGCTGTGTTCAGCAACGCACAGCGTCAGAAATTGAACTCTTACCTTAGTTTTCACACGTTTCCAAAAGACAAAGTCGTGCAGAAGAGGTGGGTTGTTGATATTAAACGAAAGAATTTTACAGAAACAGAAAAAGACAAGAGTGTAGCTGACATTTTCAGTCTAGCAAACTGATCGAGGCTCGAGTGCCAACCGGATGCAGACATTGTTAGAAAGGAGCTTTTATGGCAAATAATAGTTTGTTTTCATTGCCTTTGAAGTAAAAAAAACTGAACATTAATATACATAAACATTTCTTAAGCTACTTTCTAAGTGCAATTTTTTAATTCAGAATAAAGACCTTTATTTTATTCACTGTACATATCAAATATAATTCACTGTAAATAAATTTGAAATAAAAATAGTCAAAAAAAGTAACATTTTGAAAAAATATTTTATTCAGATGAACAGAAACAATAACATTGAATCAGTTGTTTTCTTGAATCAGGTGCTTCTTCTGTAACTTGTGCATAGAGAGATATTTGGGCTGATACGTATTAAGTAAATAAATCAACACCCATCTGTTTCATGGAACTTAACACATAATTGATCCATTCCAAACAATTGTTCATGTGACAACACACATTACACATTTCAGAGTAATGGGCTGTCTGGAAAAGCAAAGCAACCAAATGTTTGCATATCCCACTCTCAGCCACACAAGAGCAGGAGCTAATAACTAGCAGGCGATGGCATGGATTTTCTGACGGATGTCCGCTCCAGGATGGAGTAACACACAAAAATTTCTAGCTCTGAATCTCATAATGTTACCTAGAAAACAGAAACAAGAATATTAATAGGTTTTTAAAGAGAGTCATTAAAGGCAGTTCACCCAAAACTGAAAATTCTATTTCCTCATCCTTCACTTGTTTCAAACCTGTTTGAGTTTGTTTCTGATGTTTAACACAAACAAAAATACTTTGAAGAAAGCAGGAAACTTGCAACCACTGATATTCATAGTAGTTCTTTTTCCTACTATGGAAGTCGATGGTTACAGGTTTTCAGCTTTCTTCAAAATATCTTCTTTTGAAAGGCATCTGCAGCAATATCATCAAATTAAACTACACGGTTAATCATTATTTTAAATCATTTAAAAGTAGCTCCCTTTTGTCACACTTTAAAATAAGGTTTCATTAGTTAATGTATTTGCTCACTATTAAAAGAACTATTTAATATTTAATAGTTAGCATTGTTAAACTAATTTACTAATGAATAAAAATCCAAAGTCATGCTTCTTAACATTAGCTATTACATTGTGAGTTAACAAGCACAATGAATAAGCATTTGTTCATTAACGTAAAAAAACTAATAAATATTGCAATAGACAAATTATTGATGTGAAATTAACTAATGACACCTTATTGTTTTGGGTCACCCTCCCATTTAATTACAATGTTATAGACTAAATAGAAAGCATGTCATCTACACTATTACACTGCATCTGTCATCTCCACTGTTTCAGCAATAAATCTCAGCAGTGACACAGTGCTATTTGTCTGTTGTGGATGGAACGGCATTGTATTATTTTATTCCTAATATATCTTGCTCAATAATCATGCTTACAAGCTAAGACAGCATCTGTGTTTCTGTAATTATCCGAACTGAACAGTGGTGGTCACTTTAGAACAGTTAAAATATGTATGGGACATAACTTCACATGTATGCTGTACTACTCTCAGCTGGTGAGAGACTCAGATTTCTTCATAGATCTATCGGTAGTAATGAGCTCTCACTGAGATATTTTTCCTGCCCTGTTTTTACCTGACACTTTGAGACAGAATTACGTACACATATGATAATTTTTTACTAACGTGATAAAGCTGCAGATGGACAGATCGTTAGAAAAGTATTGACGTTAGCCTACAGGCTAGCTGAACTTACCTTCATAATTGCACAGGTATGAAGATGCATAAAACTTAAAACCTTTCTCAAGTTTGCTCTGCGGTGTTGTAGTGCACATCCGGACAATCATTTGCACATCGTTGACCTTAATTTACTCGCAAACAGCGAGTAAATAATTAACGACTCTGCCATAATACTGCTTACCTCCGCTTAAAATCACCCGGACCGGAAGCTGGACCGCGGCCTTAGACAAAACGCGGAATAATGCGTGCATATAGCCCATTAGTAAAAGTTTACAAAAGTAAAAAATTGGTAAAGCATGCAGGTCAGGGTTCAGTCAGAGTTTACAGATTATATATTATAGTTGTATAAAAGTGATTACGAGAGAACATCTTGTATGTTTTATAAATATATATACTTTAATAGCCATTAAGCAATATTCTGGAATGTTATTGTAGAGCTGCAAAAATTGAAATGCAAAAGAAAAGTCCTCTAAGCATGTGCAATATTTCATGTGATTTCGAAAGTGTACAAATCGGATATGGGTCATAACTGAATGAGTTTGAATGAGAAATGCCGAGTCTTAATATTCCTTACATTTCACAAACAACTTTAGGCCTTAAAAAGTCTTAAGTTAGCTGAAATATTGTTTTTGTAGATCTTAAATCATTTTAAGCAGGTCTTTATTTTGTAAAGCTACCTAATCGGGCCAACACCCATCCAATCACTAACATTTCATCTCAATAAAAAGTTTTATTCCCAGTGCTGGGTTGCAGCTGGAAGGGCATCTGCTGCGTAAAACATATGCTGGATAAGTTAGTGGTTCATTCTGCTGTGGCGACCCCAGATTTATAAAGGGACTAAGCTAAAAAGAATATTAATATATAAATACAAAATTAACAAAAGTTTATTTATTAACACTATCAATATGGTTTAATTATCTTCCTTACAATAACATTTGTTTTTAATGGTTTTAATAATGTTTTTAACTGGGCTATTAGAAAAAATCCTTAGCGTTTAGCCTTGTTTAAGTCCGAAATTTCACCCATAATAGTCTAAAAAAGTCTTAAATTTGTTCCACTTTTTTTTTATCACATCCCATTTTTATATTCTACCAAAAGAATTTTAAATGATTATTGTTTTATTTAAAACTTATCCTTAGTAATCTAACATATCCATATAACTTTTAAGTGCTTTGCTAATTTTTCCTACAGCTATAAAAGTGCGTTTTTACATATATACACTAGTCAACATTTTTAGCTGAAAGTTGTCCTAAAACAACTCTGTGTGTTGAACATTACACTGTTTTTTATGCCCGGTTCACACCAAACCCAAAGAGTTCCTGAGTATAGCATCGATCACTCTAGATTACTCACAGGACGCTTTTGTGTTTTTCCTCCTGCAAATTTTCCATCCAATTTGACTTGTTTATTTTAACTTGTGTGGGAGTCATGATTGTGGCAGATTCCATATATTTGCGGCAAATGTGCCAGGCATTTCACATCATTCTTGTTGCCTGGCAGAAATTTGTCTCTATTAGCGCATATGCATTGACTTTTTATGTAGTATACTCATGCGAATATTAAATTAACATTTGGTGTGAATCCAGAGTTAGGACAATTTTTTTATTAGCTTCTCTATTTCTTTTTTTATTATATTGACTGCTACTGTATATACAAGTAAAAAGCATTATTTTAATCGCTTACTGTTTTTCTTTACAGTCAGAAGCTTCTCCGGTCACCAAGAAAACCAACACGCAAAATATCTAAGATTCCGTTTAAGGTGCTTGATGCACCAGAGCTACAGGACGACTTCTACCTCAACTTAGTGGACTGGTCCTCTTTAAATGTTCTCAGTGTGGGACTGGGAACATGTGTTTACTTATGGAGTGCCTGCACCAGTCAAGTATGAAGGATAAATAGTTATATTCAACTTTTTTCTATCAAAATAAATCAAATTGCTTGTTTGATAAGTGTATTCTAGTATTTAAGGAAAACATTTCTTTGTTTTGTTTGTAGGTGACGCGGCTATGTGACCTATCAGTGGAGGGCGATTCCGTCACGTCTGTGGGCTGGTCAGAGAGGGTGGGTTAAAGTTTTGTGACATTTATTATTTGTTAGATTTTTATTTATTTATTTATTTTTTTGATAAAGTCTTTTCCTGGGTTTTGGGATCTGACAGATTTCTGCACTGCTTTTCTTATAGGGAAATCTTGTCGCTGTGGGAACACACAAAGGCTTTGTACAAATTTGGGATGCCACGGCTGGCAAAAAACTGTTTGCCTTGGAGGGACACACTGCAAGAGTTGGTAAGAGTTTTTAAGGAAACAATTTAATCATTTAAGCTGCAAGATAATTTGTTTACATTTATTGGTCAAACTGTAGTTATTTAAAAAAATTATTTAAATAATCTTTAAATTCATTATTGACATTAAAGACTTGCGTTATTTTGCTAAAATCATTGTAGAAATTGATTATCTTACCTTTTTTTATGCAGTGAAACCTAAATAGAAGCATAACCATTTTCACCATTTATAATAATAAATGTTGCTGGATCGGATTACTGATTGGCTCATGCTGAGTTAAAAAATCACCTTGGGTTTCATAAGTATAAATTACACTTTACAATATATTAAGAGGGAACTATTAAAAGTTTCTCTTTAGGTTATTGTTGGAGATATATATATACAGTGAGACTTTTATCGGGCGATTAAAGGTGTTTCCATCGCTGTTTATTTGCATTTTTTCTTATCAAATAAAAAGTTTATCCTACTCAGTTATGCGGATGTTTCAAAATTTATGCGCATCATGGCGTTTTCATCAACCGTTTTTTTATGAGCATATGGAAAATGCACATTAAAATAGGTTGATGAAAACATAGCTACTGACTACTAAAGGAAACACAACCAAAGAAAAGTCAACAGTCAAATTTTTGATTTCCTGCTTATTGTCTTTCATATTCTTATCTCACTGTGTGACTCAAAGGCATACGTGGTTCTAAAAACTCTTCCCTCAGGTGCATTAGCATGGAATGCAGATCAGTTGTCATCAGGCAGTCGTGACAGGATGATCCTCCAGAGAGATATCAGGACTCCTCCTCTGCAGTCAGAGCGCAGGCTGCAGGGCCACAGACAGGAGGTCTGCGGACTCAAGTGGAGCACTGACCATCAGCTGCTCGCCTCTGGGGGAAATGACAATAAGGTGACCACTTAAACTTGAACTTAACCATCATGAACACTCAACTTGGAACCATTTGGATCCTCTAATGTAAAAATCACAAGTAAACATTTAAAGTAATGTATACAAATGTGTCATATAAAAATATATATATATATCACGGGGTCACATGGGTTCAACCGCGCATACCGGTTGCAATAGCAAACATGTGTGTTATGCTGTAGGATGTCAAAAACGAAAGTCCAAAAATAGAAAACTTACATTTTACCGTACACCACACTGCTTTTTATGCCAACCGCAGACGTTTTTGGTTAACAGCCATAGTAAGAGCTGAATGGAGTAAGGACCTAATTAAAAATATTCGACTCTGCAGTTCTCATTTCATATGAAGCAAGTTCACGCTATGCTGAATCATAATCATTACTCGTTTTTGATTGCAGCAATGATTTCAGCAAAAACAGTTAAATATGGTTAATTAAACTGCGGGCACTGAATGCTAAGAATGGAATGTGAAAGTATAAGTTCACACGCCCTGTCATACAGGTGCAGTTCGATGTCAGAATGCAGTTTTACTTGTTGATAATTACCCAGGCCTTGTGCTGTTAACAGCCATCGTAAGAGCTGAATGGAGTAAGGACCTAATTAAAAATGCTCGACTCTGCAGTTCTCATTTCATATGAAGCAAGTTCACGCTATGCTGAATCATACTCATTACTCGTTTTTGATTGCAGCAATGATTTCAGCAAAAACAGTTAAATATGGTTAATTAAACTGCGGGCACTGAATGCTAAGAATGAAATGTGAAAGTGTAAGTTCACACGCCCTGTCATACAGGTCCAGTTCGATGTCAGAATGCAGTTTTACTTGTTGATGATTACCCAGGCCTTGTGCTGTTCCGTCTTCTTTTGTCTTTGGCTAGGCAGAACCTCAGTTTTTAGCGCTACAAAGTTTTAAATCTGGTAATCATGGAGCATTATTTCTTGCACATCACCACACAGAACAACATTGTAGGCATCCAAAGACTTTTAGGCCTTTAACTTCTCTCTTGTGAAATCAGTTGGAGTTTTAATGAAATAGTTGTGTATTTCGGGCTGGATGCTCAGTCATTTCGTCTTATGCAATATCCATTGGGAGGGTGCTATCACAAATGGACCTGTCAGACAAACGCCGCTCACTTTAACGTTACATTTGCTGAATAACTGTGCTTAAAACTGGGTGACAAGCTGTTATAATACACTGAAAGCATTATGTAAGTAATATATATAATCAATATAACTTATAACTTATACAACAACAAACTGTACGTATCGGATGTCATTTCCTTGCTGTGAATGCTAGTGTTTCTGGTTTTTCTGCTACCTAGATGCACAAGCATCCTGAATGTTTACAAACCAGTTATTCGTCTATAGAGACAAAACGATTATTTAGCTGACTGTAAGCATTGCTGTTCTCTTTGCAGCTGTTAGTTTGGAATCACTCAAGTGTGTTACCGATGCAGCAGTACACTGAACACTTGGCAGCAGTGAAGGCCATCGCCTGGTCTCCTCATCAACACGGGCTACTGGCGTCTGGAGGGGGAACGGCGGACCGCTGCATTCGCTTTTGGAACACTCTCACAGCACAGCCACTGCAGTGCATCGACACCGGCTCTCAAGTCTGCAATTTGGCCTGGTCCAAACACACCAATGAACTGGTGCGCTCATTCTGAATAGTCTGGATGAGGATTACATACATGTATTATATTTACATGCACAACGTCTTACATGATCCTATGTCTGTCTTCTGCAGGTCAGCACACACGGTTACTCTCAGAATCAGATCCTGGTGTGGAAATATCCCTCACTCACTCAAGTAGCCAAACTGACCGGCCACTCTTATAGGGTGCTTTATCTGGTAAGATCTCTCGCTGATTTATTTCAAGAGTGCATAAGTCGGGTTTCAGTCATACGAACTTGTTGGCCCAATCCCAATTCTATTTTTGTACCCAACTTAAAAATGTATCCCTAAGAAATGGGACACCACTACAGCACCTGCACACGTCATCATATGACAGCGTGAGCTCTTGCTTTATACGAGATCGCTCTACAATTGCGACTGCTGTAGTTATTCCAGGTGTGTTATTTTTGGGTATTTATCTTCAGGAAATCACTGAAGCCAACAATATCATGTTATCATACCCATATAATGTGGCAATAAGCTTGTAACTGTACTGTGTATTTACACAGTGGCCATTTTCATTAATGTAAATAAAAGAAAACAACATTAACATTACACCAGACACTGTAAAAAGCTCATTCTCCGTCACTAGACTTTTTTGACAGGGTATTCGGGTGTCATCGAGTGTCAGTATGTTGTGGAACTGCTAAACAGGAGTATAATTATAAATGATAAATCCCTATAATTAGGGATTACATATAGCGAAATTGAGCAGTTTTTTATTTTAGTGTTTTTTTAAAAAGCACGACGTTAAAACATGAGCGTGGTTATGAATGTATTACAACGTGTTTGTTTGTTGTTAAAATTTGTAATAGTGACAAAAAAATACTAATTTGTCCATCCGGCTGCAGCTGTTGTGGCTGGTGTATTCTGGAAATTTTCTTACCTCTTGGGTTCAAATGTGGTCCTAAAAATCTATCAAGGGCTATCTAGCGCTACACCTTAAAGATAAAGAAAATTGGGACACCCCTACCCCTCATTTTGTGGGTTCACGTGAAGGGGTAGGGGTGTCCCAATTTACTTTATCTTGAAGGTGTAGGGCAGGGGTCTCAAACTCGCGGCCCGCGGGCCATTTGCGGCCCTCAGTGCAATATTTTGTGGCCCGCGCCGACCGCTGTACTCTGACAGAATCAGCGGAGCAGGGAGAGAGAGCGCTCTCCGCTGATTCTATCCGTACACAGCGCGCTTGTCACTCAATGTGCGTTGTCGCGCGTGTTCTGATCAGCTGTGTTGTTGTGCGTGAACTCAAGAGCGGTGTTTTCACGCGCCTACTGAAGGGACCGAGGGTGTGTCGCGTCGCGGGGGCACTTTTGATCATTTTGGAAGGGCACTTTCCATGCAAGACTAAAAAGGGCATGTGCTCTGCACAGATTGAGCCCTATGTGTGCACGTGCCTGCCCTGCATCTTATATATATTGATATTATAGGTAGATACAGACTGGTACAGACTGATGTGACTGGAGTGGGATGGGGGTGTTTTATTTATACATATATACGCCTTTTTTTTAGGTGAGGGAATGGAAGTTTTGAGTGAGTTCCCCCACTTTTTTCCCTAGGACTTCAATAAGTCAAAGTACAGGTCTAGACTTAATGATGATCATCTTCAAGCCATACTGAGGGTCTCAACTGCTTCCGCTCTAAAGCCAAATGTGGTTCAGATTTGTGAGAAGAAGCGCTGTCAAGTCTCTGGCAGCAAGAAGTAGGCAAAAGATGCCATGTTCAGAAGAACTGTTCATAATCTTCACTCAATGTTCTATTAATGTTCAGGACACTTCATGTTCAGAAGAAATAATTAAAACTGTTAATAATGACATTTGAGGACTTTTTTTTGTGAAATCCCTTATGCGGCCCAGCCTCACCCAGACTTTGCCTCCTGCGGCCCCCAGGTAAATTGAGTTTGAGACCCCTGGCGTAGGGTAAGGGTAAGAGCTAGATAGCCCTTGAAATAGAGATAAGGTGAAAGGCTAAGGGGTAGAATTAGAGTTGATTTATTGGAAACTTAACTCAGACTCAGCAGTTGATAATTGATGATATATGCTTTTGTGTTAATAATCATTTATTTTAAGTTAATATATTGGCTGATTTTGGAATAAATCAAAGCTATCAGCATATCAGCAAGTGTATGAAAAGAGCAGATACTGGTGGTTTATTAATTACATGGAGGATATGAGTTGCACATCTTTTTAAGAATCCAACATTTTTCTCAGAGCAGAATCAATAATTACTAGCAAAAAATCTAAATATAACTCTATAATTCTATATATCAGACCTGCAGCTAATATGTACAAAATGTCAATTGTTCATCTGTAACCCAAACTTATCGATGTTTAAAGCAACTTAGACAATAAAAGAAACTGATGGAACATTCAGGAGCAGCAAAATGTATAATTTACATATAGCCTAGCTACAACAGTTATTTGTTTATTAAATAAATAGATCCTATTAAATGTCAAATAAAAGTTAACCAAAACAGTGAAGTGCAAAAATCACCCTTGAAGATTGTCATGTTGTCATATTTTTTTTATATTAACACTTGTTCCTCTCTAACGGCCCATTCACACGGGGCTTCAGCGTCAACGCTTGACTGAAGGCGTGTCTGAAGTTGGGGCTGATGGGATTGTCATAGCAGCGTCAGCCAATGAAATTCATTCAGCAATAGGCCACTGTCTAACTGGTGTATTTGCATAAAGCAATCTGATTCCATCGGCGCTTGAAAAGTTGAGCTGGTCCCAACTTCTGCAGCGATCAACGCCTCTGGAGCGGCGCCGACGGATCCACAATGCAGTTCGGCAACGCCTGACATAACTCATTCAAAGTGAATGGGAAGCGTTGACGCTGACGCCCCGTGTGATTTTACGCCACTGAAAATAATATTACGTTCCAAAAACATGAGGCACACCGCAATGCCTTTTTGTTGACAAGAAAAAAAGAAGTGCGACACACTTTTTATGTTGTCAGGCAACAGCTGAATCAGCTGCGTCTTGTCATCTGGACAACACAAACACTTCTGTCACCTCAACGGAAACCCCGCCTCTGCTTTCATTTAATTGGAGCAGGAAAAAGACATGATTGACATAATACACTTTTTCCGCTCAGAGATGTTTTTTTCTGCGAGTGCACATCGACCAACAGCAAAAATGGCGGCACAAAAAAACACATTCTGTGTGATCGGCCCCAAAAAATCTTGGGCAATTAATTTTTAACTTGATCCAATCCATATTCAGTAAAACTAGTTTTATGCTAGCTAGTAGATCTAGCCTGAATCTAGCTAGTTCTGCATAGCACTGTATAGGGCTGCATAATATATCATTTCAGCATTGATATCGCAACGTGATCATTCGCAATAGTCACATCACAGGATCTGCAATGTTGAGTTTGTATTATAATTTAAAATTTGCAGTTTTTTAAATGCCTGTTACTGTATAATGTATTTTAAAAGCATTCAAGTGTAAGAAATTGTACCTTTTTTGAGCATAACTAGGATTCATTTTATCGAATTATTTGTATTTTTATCATTCAGTTACTGTACTTGAATACTATTAAATATTAGATGGGGATGCGATAAAATACTTTATTTCAATTCTATCTTTTTCTTAATTGTATTTATAGAATTTTATGCATGAAAATACTTATAACACATGCAAATACATGAACGCACAAATAGCACAGACCACATCGAAAATGTGTCTGGGGACCCAAAAATGTATAGATTGTTATTATATTTTATGGAGATGCACTTACCCACTGCAGAATCATCACAGACAATCTAACATTATAAATTCTCTCCATATAGAGATATTAAGTCATCTGGTGAAATTGTATTCATATTTTACAATATATATCACAAAATAAAAAAAATTTCGAAATATTGAATTTTACAACATTGTGCAGCCCTAGCAGCACTGTATGCAATTGACTAATATCAGTATCAAAATCAGCTGAAGCTTTTTAAATATTGTATCAGACAAAAAATCTTATCAGTGCCTCCATACGTATTTATAAAATAATCACTATATTAGTCATATTGCTGTAGAAGATGACACAAAACATTGAATGACATAAACAAGTGTGTCTCCATATGCTCACAAATCATTGAAATATTTGAGTAGATTCGATGGACTTCTTTTGTTGTCTGCTATGCTTCATTGGATTGTAGCTTGTTTTATCCTCCATTTTTAAAAATTGTGTTTTTATGATTTGATTTTAAAGGCAATGTCTCCAGATGGAGAGGCGATAGTGACGGGAGCAGGCGATGAAACTCTGCGCTTTTGGAATGTATTTAGTAAAACACGATCAACAAAGGTATGTGTATATCATTTCTTTATTGTTAATAACCAATAAAGGTGCAGTAGGTGATTGTCTTCAGAAACATTGTTTGTTGTGCTGGTGGAAAGTCTCTACACATTTGAATAGTAATGATTAAAGTAAATTATCTAAATGTATTTATTTGTATTTTTACATTCTGGGTAAGGCATAAGACTAAAAAATGTACGAGAGCGAGAGCAATAATAACAAATGCTGAATTAAAACTTAAAATCAATATTGGAGTTAGTTTTGCATGCTGGAGAAAGGTAAACACTATGGCTGAAGTATTTCTTTTAGACAGGTAACATTATACTTTAAAAGTATTTTAGTCACACAAAGCTGATGTAGATGTTTTACGAATGGGTTTTATGCACACAAGTGTTTTTCAGCCACTGAAATCTGTTTTTAGTTTCATAAGTTACCTTTTACAGCATTAATAATGTAGATTTGTATTTAGTTTAGCAACAAAACATCAGTAAATATCACCATTCCGCCTAGCCTGCTTTACTGAGGTGAAGTTGGTTTTATATGCACATTGGTTTATTTTTGAACAATAAACCTGTTGTTATCCCTATATTGTTTATCATGCTACTTTGAATATTCGCTCTGAAATAGTTTGCAAGTATGGCTTAGTAACAAGTGTAATTCCTGCACGCCGCTGACCAACCACCAAGCTTGAAATATTGCACATTATGACAAGTTTTGCTTGCTACACAACTGAAAGCGTGCTAGATATAATACAGTTTTCGTTCAGAATTATAGTATAATACAGTACTGTAAAGTTTTCTTACTGGTGAATGACATGATCTAGTGGGGTGGGACGACAGGGACTGTTTCAAAGATACTATGCTAGCCAGTTAGCATTTAGGCAGATCACCTACTGCACCTTTAAACTCATGTTTCTTCATATAATAGGCTAATTCTCTCTTTTCTTCTGTTTTTCAGGAATCTGTGTCAGTTTTAAACTTGTTCACCAGAATACGATAATTGGGCTTGTAAAACAGATTGAATCTTTATAGCATATCTTCTTCTTCTTCATCATCATCAGTCGCATACAGTAGACTGGACATTAAAGATCAAGATCTACTGCTTGCTCTCTTTCTCTCTCGCTTTCATCCACACTTTGTTTTTCTCTCCCCTGACATTTCATCTTAAGTTTAAATGTTGTTTACTTTTATGTGTACAGTTCATTCATGATTTTATGTGTGCTTGTTTTTGTTTTTTTTTTCCTTTGGATACAAAGACATGTCCAAGATGTATGACGTATGTTATCCAAGCCTTAAGCCAGAAACAATGCCATTTGAATCAGGGTGTAAAGAAAAAGAAAAAAAAAATTAGCCATTGTGAACAGCTGCCTCTGGAATCATTTGTAAAGCATTCTAATGAGTGATCTTTTGATTGTGAGGGTGAAAAAAATGTCTATGGAAGAAAATTCAGTTTTTAACTTGAGTTGCTTAAGATTGATATTGAGTATTATAAAGCACCCTGGATAAAAAGAAATGTCATGTTTAAGTGTCATTTGTTGAACACAGGAACTACCCACAGTGTCTTTACAGTAATGTTTTACCATTTATAAGGGGGTATGCACATTATACATGATGTACACCCGTCAAATTAAGAGTTTAACTTATGACCAAAATACTATTGCATGATAGCAAGAGTTTCTTAAAGGCATCTATGATGAAGCTGTTTGAACAGGACTGTGTGTAGGTATTGTGGTCACATTCATATTAGGGTGATAGAACCACAATAAGTCTCTTAATAAGTCTCTAAAAATTGTAACATCAAAACAGAATCTAAATTCCTCCCATTTCTCTGCAAAAGACTCATCATATATCTTGAAAAGGGGGTAAACAAGGTGCTCTTTAAAAGTAATACTGTATTTTGTTTTTAACTGTTATTACTACAACTTTCTGTTCTATAATTTTACAGATATAAAACTAATTCAGAAACAGTAAAATTACTCATACTTTAAAAAAAATTTAAATTAAGTTACATACATTGAAAATTCAATAAAAAAATCATTCTCAAATTTAAAAATTCGAATAGAGTTGTAAGTAAAAAATGGAATCTAGTAAATAAATATAGAAAAAGATATACATGATAATTTGGTTTCGGTCAAATGGGTTCAGCTTAAAAAAAAAGAAAAAAGAGACTAAGGAATGCATCATGCCTCTTAAAATAACTAATAAGGAAACCGGTCCTGACAAATGCTCTTCTGTTGCTTTTTGTTTGTCGGTGCGTTCTTTTTGTGTTTGTGTCTGTGTGTGTGTTTATGTGTGTGTGTGTGTGTGTGTCTGTGTCTGTGTGTCTGAGTATATGAGTGCATGAGTGCTTCCCAGTACTGGGTTGCGGCTGGAAGGGCATCTGCTGCATAAAACATGCTGAAATAGTTGGCTGTTCATTCTGCTGTGCCACCCCCTGATAATTAATGGACTAAGCTGAAGGAAAATTAATGCATGACAAAATTTAAAATGGCAGAAAACAAGTCATTGAACCGCTTCCTCATACCAGTGTCTATTATTGCTCCATTTATTATTTTTTATTATTTGCCCAAAATATTTCTTGAACAGGGATGTACAAAGTAATAACTAGAAAACTATACTACTCACGTGGTTATTCAAAGACAAGAGAGAATTAATAAAGTATGAACGTTGTACAGATACATGTAAACTTCGCTTTATCCAGAGCTAAATCAGGATTCTTTAGTAGCAAGTCTCCACCTCTGGAGCCAATGCTGGAAGGTCAGTCCTTCTCTCTGCATCTCCGGCAGCACAAACTGTGCAGGCTGATCCCACCTGCACAAACAAATCAAACAGGGCATTAATATGACTCTGTAATACTTGCAGAGTATTGTCTCACCAGTGTGTGATGGCAGTCTTCACTTGTTCAGAGTAAAGCAGGCCTTGAGAGCTCTGTCTATTGATTAAAGTAAGACAATAGTAGGTTTGTGCAAAAAATAAAGAAAAAGATGCTCTTATGACAAAAGCCAGATTTTGGATAAATAGTCTTTGCTTCACTTTCCTCCTGACCCCAGCATTAGGAAAGAATGGATCTGACAGTACTGTGGCTCCATGCAATTGTGAATACATTTAAAAAAAAAATTAACCTTGTTACTAAAGCTTTGTCTGTTATTAAAGATCATTTGACAAGTAATGAGCAACTATTATTATTATTATTTTCAATGTCCATCCATGAAGGAAAAAGATGCACCGATACTATTTCTAAAAGTGAACGAATACCAATGCATTTTTTTGGGATGTATTGACTCGGTGAGACCAATTACTTTATGAAGGCTTCTTTGCAATTATGAAAAACTGTAACTCAAAACTTGTAAGTGAAAACTGCAACACAAGGTTGTCAAAGTACAAACAATTTTTCAAGCATTTTTATTACTTTTTAGTTTTTGTTTTACTTATTTTTATTTTATTTTTTTATATAAAATGGTAGGGGTGTAAACGATCACGATTGATACGAGATTCGAACAGATCACAACACACAGTTCGCAACACCCGTGGATTAAGCTAATATATTTTTTGTACTTATAGATTAATCCTAAATTTGTTATGATCACAATGAGATCACCTCTTGCATCATTCACACCACATGTATGAAAGCATTTAGACTTTCCTGTAAATAATGATGGTAGAAGAGGCTGTGGTGGGTTATTCTCAGGATGTGATGGGTTTCTTTAAAGGTGTTTTCTGTCTCTATTGTTTAGCCTGCGTTAATGCATTTAGATCGGGATCTTAACACCCACGCAACACAAATTATAAATGATAGTGAATTGCATATGTTTATTAATCCTTCAAATCACTGCCTTCAAATCTGTGTTTTAAAAAAAACGCCGTTTTAAACAGTTTAAACATCTAAACAGTTTATAGTTTAGATAAAACCACTGATGTTTATGGAAAAGATTAAAATCACTATCACATGCATTTACCTCTCAAAAATTGTTGTAATGAAGGATAATAGCTCTCTAACACACATGCGGAAAATTACAGGGGAGAACACGCGAGTTCTGAGTTTTAAAAAATGTAAAAAATGCAGAACTGTAATTAGAACAGTGGCTGTTGACTTCAGAGTAAACAATTCCATTTATTCAACATTCAAACCATGCATGTGTTATGATGAGAGAGGAGTTTGAATGCAGACCTGGTGCAGTGCTATCTGAGCTGCATCCAATGCTTTTTAAAAGGCACATTTTTGTATCCAAATAGTCCACAGTGGTACCTAAAAGGTGCATATTAGTTCTCAAATGTACTTAAAAAGTACCTTTGAGTTACCATTATGGACCCTTCAGGTATAAATATGTACCTTTTGAAAAGGTACTGCCCCAATGACAGCTCCTGTACCTTTATTTCAAAGAGTGTACCTGAGAGTGCATTTCATTTGAAATATGACTTTCACTGTCAGTGGCTTGAAAAAAATACAAGGTTAAATTTGTATATCAACACTTGTTTTGCTTTAGTTCACATGATCCGTTGTCATTTGTTTTGATTGTTCCATTTCCTTATTGGAAGACAGTCAGTTTTTTTCTTTTATATCTGTCATGCTTTTCTCTGAATGTTGGTTATAAATCTGCACTGTTGTTTTTGCAGTGACGTTTTCCAGCATATTGTTTTTAAGCACTGATAACCATTTGGATTCACAGAGCAAATCTTATTATTATTATTATTATTATTATTTTTCAGAAAAGACAAAGGCAAATAACAGTATTATAAATGAAAATAAAACATTGTGTTTTTGAGTTCTATGCTGTTACTGTGCTGGTTTTGTTGTAAATAAAAATATCCGTTTATATAACAATTTATATTTCCCAGAGATGGATTGTGGCTAGAAGAGCATCCGCTGCGTAAAAACGTGTTGGATAAGTTGGCGGTTCATTTCGCTGTGTAGACCCCGGATTAATAAAGGGACTAAGCCGAAAAGAAAATGAATGAATGAATGGACTTGTTTAACATTTTTGTTGCCAAATAATATGAAGTTCAACGTAAAAAAGTTAATGTTTGTTTATTTGTGTGATTTCTATTATTATTATTATTATTATTATTATTATTATTATTATCAATGTTGTTAATGTATAAACATTACAGAGCTGCTCTAATTAGCCTACTGTTATCCACTTCCTACTCTGCAAAAAATGCTTTTCTTACTTAAATTTTTTTGTCTTGTTTTAGTCCAAATATCTAAAAGTTTTTAAATCAAGAAGCATTTTCTAGACAAGCAAAACATATTGTCTTGTTTTAAGAAATAATATGCCAAAATAAAGTGAGTTTTTCCTTAAATCAAGCTAAATAATCTGCCAGTGGGGAAAGCAAAATAATCTTATCACAAATCGAAAAACTAAATTATTTTGCTTACCCCTTTGGCAGATTATTTAGCTAGATTTGAGGAAAAACTAAAAATTTTGGCATATTTTTCTTAAAACAAGACAATATGTTTTGCTTGTCTAGAAAATGCTTCTTGATTTAAGGATTTGTAGATATTTGGACTTGAAACAAGACAAAAAAAAATCTAAGTAAGAAAAGCATTTTTTGCAGTGTAGGTCAAATATCTATCAAAAGAGGGCATCAAGCGTTGTTCGACAATAGAAAGTCTGGTTGAGCAGGACAGTAAACTATATAAATAACACTGACAACCTGTCGTCACTTTTCTCTGCTACCTTTTCTCTCGTATCTTTGGCAACAGGACATAACAAGGTATTTTCATACCCTAGTACTGACATCCATTTGTCTTAAGATACTTTGTTCACTTAAAGTGTTTTTTTTACTTAGGCCTACATCTGGATTTGATCACTGTGCTTGTTCTTGTGATTTTGGTCCGTTTCAGATGTCTGCTGTGCGCGCTCTCCTTTTGCTGATATTTGGATTTACCATGTTGAGGTTCATCTGCTGTTACAGTGATGGAAGTTTATTGACCGACCAGTGTCAAAGTATGGCTATAGATCATGGAGTTCAAGCATCAGGACAAGATTCAAACCCTTTCACCGTCGCTCCAGATTACGTGATCGTGGACAGTTCACAAGTGGGAACGGGCATTACAGGTAGAATCGTTTTACATTTAGCCTACATTTTATCCATCTTATAGACGCTTCTTAGAAGAGCGGGGTACAGTAACACTTTTTGGTTTTGGGCAAATAATGAGGAAAGTAATGGGGTTAATGGGGTTGTTGAAATAAAAATAATCATAGAAATTTTATTTCTTTTAAATTTCTTATACAAAACGTTTAAGTATTTTTTTCTCACACCTGGTGCAAATTGATTTAGCCTAGATTGACTCCCGCTAGAAAAACTAGTTTAAAAACAAGAACAATTTTATGCTGATGTCACATATTGCTCTACATAGTCATTTTGATATTTAATTGTAGCTTCATCGGGGCAGATTTTTCAGAGGAGTCAGATTTGTTCCTTCAGTCAGATTGTAACAAAAAGAGAGTTAGTTGTAACACTTGTTGGAAAGTCAGATTTTACATAATCAATTTTAGTTTAGTTTATACAGAATACTGTAGGCCTATATTTTCTCAGATCTTAACTCTACATTTTTATTATAGCCTACATAGCACAATATGTTCGTCTACTTATCTATTAAGACTCGAGAAAGGATTTATTTGCAATATTAGCAAACAGCTTCATTAAAATTGATTTGTTTAAATGAAATATATATTTTTATTTATTGTTTTCATGCAAAAGGTTATTTAAATTACACTCATAATTAAACATTAGTTTGTTTTGGTTAAGTTATTAATGTGGCTCTAATTAATTTGGTTTGGTTATTAATGTACACATTGTGTGGCTCAAATGTAACACCCACAACTAACTACGCTGAGTCTTTCCTCAGAATGGGCTAGCAGTCTCTATTAAGGCTGCTCAATATTGGAAAAATGTATGTGTGTGTGTGTGTGTGTGTGTGTGTGTGTGTGGTGTGTGTGTGTGTGTGTGTGTGTGTGTGTGTGTGTATATATATATATACACACACACACACACACACACACATACACAATTGAAGTCAAAATTATTAGCCCCCCTGAATTATTAGCCCCGTTTATTTTTTTTTTCTCCAATTTCTGTTTAACAGAGAGAAGATTTTTAACACATTTCTAAACATAATAGTTTTAATAACTCATTTCTAATAACTGATTTATTTTATCTTTGCCATGATGACGGTAAATAATATTTGACCAGATATTTTTCAAGACACTGAATTACCCTAACTTGCCTTGGTAACCTAATTAACCAAGTTAAGCCTTTAAATGTCACGTTAAGCTGTAAGGATATACAGCTTAACGTGACATTTAAAGGCTTAACTTGGTTAATTAGGTTACCAAGGCAAGTTAGGGTAATTCAGTTACTGTATAACGATGGTTAGTTCTGTAGACAGTGGGGGAAAAAAAAGCTTAAAGGGGCTAATAATTTTGTCCTTAAAATGGTGTTTAAAAAAATTAAAAACTGCTTTTATTCTAGCCAAAATAAAACAAATAAGACTTTCTCCAGAAGAAATAAAATATTATCTTTGAAAATTTCCTTGCTCTGTTAAACATCATTTGGGAAATATTTAAAAAAGAAAAAAAAATCAAAGTGGGGCTAATAATTTTGACTTCAACTGTATATATATATATATATATATATATATATATATATATATATATATATATATATATATATATATATATATATATATATATATTGTGATATGAATACAATTTCACTAGATGAGTTGAATATAAACTATTTAGAAAGAATTTATAATTTCAGATTAATTGGGATGATTTTGTAGGAGAGTAAATAAAAAAGTCTACAAGCATAAATAAATTCAATTAAGAAAAATATACAAATGAAATAAGCAACATTTTAATGTTTTCTAAGGAGTGGAACTTTATTCAGGTTTGCAGTAATTTAATAATCAAATGTAAAATAACACTGCACAGTCTTTGTTTTATAAACAATTCAATAAAATTATTTGTTATTAATTTGTCAAAGTTACAAATGGTACAATTTCTTATGGCTGAATGCTTTTTAAAACCCTCACACAGTAACAGGTCCCAAAAAAACATGATCAATTATAACCTACACTCAACATTGCGTATACTCGCGATGTGACTATTGCGAATGATCACACTTCAAAATCGATGCTGAAAGGATATACAGTATTGTGCAGCCCTAGATTATGTGTTTTTCATTTCTTTCAAAATGGAAAAACAATGACAATTGTTCTCAAATTTGATCAGTTTTTGCCAGGGACATGAGCAGACATTTTGAGGGAGAAGGGCTCAAGTTGAATAGTTGAATTAAGAGCACCTTTCTTGTTTATTTAATATATATATATATATATATATATATATATATATATATATATATATATATATATATATATATATATATATATATATATATATATATATATATATATTTAATATATATAATTTTTATTTGTTAAACTTTGTTAAACAAAAGAAAGAAACTAAAACAGGTTTGGAACAGGTTGATAGAAATGATGAAAGAATTAAAATATTTAGATGAAGTATCCCTTTAACAATTCTGACACACCTTTTTTATCCCTCACACTGTTTCATGCTATTTAATTGAATATTGAATTAATCAAATCACTTTAAATCACGAGCCATATCCATTAATTAATAATTTTACATTTATTCTGGCATACACTCGCTTTTAGGACGATTTCTACATAAAGTTTTATAAATGAAACCCCTTGTAGACATGTGACACAGAGAAAAAATAAAAAAAAAAAAAAAATAAATAAATAAATAAATAAATAAATAAATAAGCATTTCAGAATAAATTACAGCACATAAGAGAAGAACATATTTTCACTATTCAGCTGCAGTTTCTCCATTTATTTAGCCCAGTGGTTCCCAACCTGGGGTCCGCGCCCCCCTAAGGGGGGCGCCAGAGTTCACAGGGGGGGGCGCGGGAGAGGATAAGTATTGAGGTAGAAAAAGGCATACAAATGCTCCACTATTATAAAGGACTTTGCAATTAATCGAAAATCCGATTTAGATTTCGGTTTCAAACGATTATAAAAAAGCATTAATCGAGATAAATGGTTATTGCATCATATTTTGCCACGTTCAAGTTGTACACGTGTTGCTCTTAAAAGCGCGAAAGAGCTTATGTGTGTGCGCAGCACGATCACGCAGTCAGAAGCATGCGGCCGGTCAGCATTCACTCTCATTCACACACTGAGACGAGCAGAGGAGCGCAGACATCTAAAGTCATCTTAACGTGAGCGATTTAATGGTCAAATAGGTGTCAAAACGCGGTGTTTAGTGATTATTAACATTAACCCTCATTTGTGTAATAAACAAACGAGTTGAGGATCAAAAGACGTGAAAGAGAAACCATTAAAGATACAGCGCGCTATAATCCTTCTGCCGCCTGTTTTTATCATTATTAAAAAAACATAACAAGAAAACCCTCGCTGCTCTTGACTGAAGGACTGCTGTAGCTAAAGTGTTTTTGTTACAGTGAAGATGCTTAAAGCACAGTTTGTTTCATATTTTTATTTTATTCTATTGTATTTATTTCTCTTTCCTTTGCAGGGTGGAAAATAACTGTATGTATACAGTTGAAGTCAGAATTATTAGCCCTCTTGAATATTAGCAAACCTTTTCCTGCCCAATTTCTGTTTCATGGAAAGAATATTTATTAACTTATTTCTGAACATAATACTTTTGATATCTCATTTCTAATTACTGAGATTTCTTTTTGTCTTTGCTATAATGACAGCACATAATATTTTACTAGATATTTTTCAAAATACAAGCATTTAGATTAAAGTGCAGTTCAAAGGCTTAATTAGAGTAATAAGGCAAGTCATTATAACGGTAGTTTATTCTGCAGACAATCAAAAATATATATTGCTTAAGGGGGCTAATAATATTGACCTTAAATTGGTTTCAAAATATTTAAACCTTTCTTTATTCAAGCTAAAATAAAACAAATAGAAGAAAAAATATTATAGGAAATACTGTTAAAATTCCTTGCTCTGTTAAGCATAATTTGGGAAATATTTATAAAAAAAAAAAAAAATCTCAGGAGCGCTAATAATTTTGACTTTAACTGGCAATGGTTTTGAATAATTGTGATTACAATTATGACCAAAATAATCGTGATTATGATTTTTCCCAAAATCGAGTAGCCCTACTATTATATATGTATTTTTAAGTACCAAAAAAAAAATCTAAACACATACTTAAAATTCCAACATAATAGTGAAAATAATTAAAATAAATAACTTTAAATAATTATTTAAATTTTGCTCACTCGCGCAATCTGCTTGTCAACGTGTCGTAAAGGCAAAATCAAAACAAAAATGGCAGACAAACGTAAATGCAGTGATTCTTCAGAGGCGAAGAAAAAGATTAGACAGTATGACAAAGCCTACCTAGATTTTAGTTTTATTGAAGGCCAAGACAAGTTAAAACTGATTAATTAATATTTTCTATACATATTACTATATATTAATATTACACAAAAACACACACACACACACACACACACACACACACACACACACACACACACACACACACACACGCACATATATATATATATATATATATATATATATATATATACACAGTACATATGTGTGTGTGTGTGCGTGTGTATTTATATGGTGGGGGGGCTCCAATGTTTGTATATGTTCATGGGGGGGGCCCCAAAGAAAAAGGTTGGAAACCACTGGTCTACACTACTAGAAAGTGTTTTTAATGCTTTAGTTATGTAAACAAGTTGTCTTTTCAAACTTGCCAGCAAAATGTTTTAACTTTTTCCACAGTGACGCTCTCGGCTTCTTCTGGTTCATTTATGGGGTTTATGCTAGAGGCTCGAGAGTGTGATGATTGTCCGCCTGCTGGTTCGTTTAGTGTGCTTGACTTCAACAGTCTGCTCCTCTGTAGCGTGAGTAGCCCTGCCACACACGCACGCACACACTGTTGGTTTTTGGGATTTATGAAGACTCTCCATAGGTGTAATCTATTTTATAGCCTTCTGTAAAGAACATTTATTATATAGCATTACCCAATCACTACCCCTAAACCCAACCCACACATTGGCTGTCCTCATAAATCACCTCAACATTGTAATATCTAGGTCGCACATATGTCATTTAAAAAATTGGTGTCCTCATAAACCACATAAACAAGCAAACACACACACACACTTTTACACTCTTTTGTACTGGCTTCTTAGAGCAATTGTTAAATGTTAGCAGCTGTAAGTTCTAGAACCTAAAGTCAGGTGTTTATCTTATGTATTTATTAGGGCCATGTCGTGGCTCATTCTCTAAGCTCAGATAAATCTTCAGTACAAGTGATGTGGACGCCTCAAGCCACTGGACAGTTTTTCTTCAGGTAAATTCTTTTGATACTTTGAGGAAAAACAATATATACTTCACGGGTTGTCCAAAGCTTTTTAAATAAATTAAGTTAATTACATTTTATTGTATTTTATAAAAGGTTTTGCATTATGTGGAGATTAGGGATTGGTCAGAACATAGAAACCCCACTGGCAACACAAAAAATGCAGAAGTATAAATGCACAGCTCCGTGTAAGGCATGCACCATGGGTTATGGTGATCACTAGCTCTCGAAATATAAATCAGCCATAAGTCAAAATTATTCATTCATTCATTCATTTTCTTTTCGGCTTAGTCCCTTAATAATCTGGGGTCGCCACAGCGGAATGAACCTCCAAGTCAAAATTAATTTATTCTTATTATTAATTTATAATCAATTAATAATTCATGGTTTTACTTCAGTTTATACTGATAGTTTGTAAATCTGATATCTGATTGTCTTTTCAGAGCTGCATTCGTCAAAAATTTTATTGAATTTTGGACAAAAAAAGCAATCATACTCTCGACGACAACAACATCACCGCCAACAACAACGCTGATGACAACAACGCCACAAACAACGACACAAAAAACAATGCAGACAACGACACAGACAACAACAACAACTCAGACACCTACGACACTGAAGACGATGATGACTACAGCCACTACAACATCTACTTCCACCACCACTACTGTAACAACTAGGCGTACAACATTGGGTAATAAAATCTAATGTCATTTACTAACCCTCCACTACCAATAATGTTTAAGTTTATTTTTTCAGTTGAACACAAAATAATACATGGTGAAAAAAAAATGGAAATCAGTAGCTTTTGACTTCCATTATATAATATAACCCACATAGGAAGCTACATTATCGCGACCTTGCGCAACGTTTCCTAAAAATTATTTAAAGGTGATAAAAGTCCGA
Source organism: Danio rerio (assembly GCF_052040795.2). Taxonomy (NCBI): domain Eukaryota; kingdom Metazoa; phylum Chordata; class Actinopteri; order Cypriniformes; family Danionidae; genus Danio; species Danio rerio. The sequence continues at coordinate 22,764,982 of NC_141028.1, forward strand.
AAACTTTACAGAACATTAGGGATCCTCTTTCCATCAAATAATAATGGGGACATTCTATATAATTTATTCTGTGGTCACATAATAACGTTACAAAGAGAACCTTTGTGACATTAACAGAATGTTCCCAAATGATCCTCTTTTAGTCATATCATAACATTCCCAATATAACTTTATGAGGAAGTTCTGTTTTGAAAAAATCCGCCAGATAACATAAAAAAATACATTTGACAGTCACTCGATGATTAAAGACAATCTAACCTTCACCTCACCACACATAACTAAACGAAATATTTACCCTCTCCTTCAAAAACATTTTTTAACAGGAAACTAGCATTAATCAATTTACATCAATACAAAACAATCTTACATAATAACGTTACAAAGAAACATATGTGATGCTAATAGATTATTCCCACATGGTCCTCTTTCAGTCATAAAATAATGTTCTCAACATGACTTTATGGGGTCGTTCTGTTTTGGGTATTTTATGGTTACATAAAAAAGTTACAAAGAGAACATTTGTGGTGTTAACAGAACGTTCCACATGGTCGTTTTTTAGTCATGAAATAACGTTCTCAATATGACTTTAGGAGGACGTTTAATATTGGTTATCATACATATTAACAAAAGCAATGTTTAGTATAAAAATTCTGCAAGGCGTTTTAAATATAACAGGTTGTTATTAAAAACTAAAAAATAAGTTTAAAATTTAAAGGGGTGGTCCACTATATCATATTTTAAACTTTAGTTGATGTGTAATGTAGCTGTGTGAACATAAACAACATCTCTGAATGTTAAAAGTTCTAAGTTCAATGCTAAGGGAGACCTTGGTTTTTACAGAGTTAGCTTAGCAAAGTCTACAATGAACGAATTTTGGGGACTACAAAAAATACTTCCTTCCCCTGTGAGATCACAAAGGTTCGTTTACTGTGCATACAAACTGCGCAGGTAAGGGCTGTGGCCAGAGGCGCTGTAACGTTATAGCAGATATGAAGCTAAAAATGCGTCCAAACTGCTGTTTCCACAGAGCTTCGGCTGTTTCTGTATTTGGGCTTCCAAAGGACATGACACAAAGACAGAACAGAAGTGCTTACAGTTCAATATTAATTATGTTCCAGAGAATTATAAAATACACAGCAAGCATGATTTGACAAAACATCTCTTCCAGTTCAGTGCTGGATTCGGCAAAAATTTTCTCAAAGCAGAAGCTGTGAACTACAACCTGTAAGTGTTTTTATTCATTAAAATCATGACATGTACAGTGTCTAGCGTTAATGGTATGCTGTAAGTTAGCAACGATGTAAACATTGCGAAATGCTGCTTTGCGGGCAAACGATTTAGCTACAAATTCATATTTATCAGTCAAACTGTTGTAAACACACACTCCACCAGCACGTTCGTGTCTCTTATGTGTGTGCTCAATTGCATTGATTGTCTTTAGGCAACTTTTTCATGCGTTTCACATCTCATATAATGAAGTCGCAAAAGATATGTGGATGATTCATATTACTTACACCTGCATATTCCGGATATATATGAAAGACGTCGTGTAACACATAAAAAAAAATACAGGTTAGCTCACCTGACTCGTGGTAGCAGCAGAATAAAAAAATCAAGGCTCACACAGGTCGCATCCCACATCTTGTGCTTTATTATTCTGTCACGATATATTACAGAAAATAACTTAACACACATACATAGACACACACATAGACGCAGACAACATGCACACACAGACACACACAATTTCACCCCATTTTCACTCGTTACAGACACTTGTCAGATATTATTTTAGAGAGCAGGCAGGAGGTTGACTGATTGTTTACACAGCAGAAAAGCGCGTGCTTTTATGGGCGTGTCCGCGAATAGCAGCACATTATGACAATGACCAGTCACTTAAGGGCGGGCCTTTCAGAGGAACTAGGAAATATATCAGTCGTTTTCATGTTAGCTGAGTAGCTGTGTATAATCAAAGTGAGATATATGAAAAAATAACTTTCTTTCATGTGAAACATGAGCACATTTTGTGTAGTGACACAAATGACCATTTTGTCACTTGAGGTGTTGTAGGGTTGTTTCTGACGCGTGAGATCTCAACAAACGAATCATCTTCCAAATACTGCTTATCAGATTTATTTTTTGCACAGACAGTTCTTATGGCTCAATTTCCACTTACAGTCTGATATATAAATGCTCATAAAATCACATTGAATGCCTCCATAAAGCTCTTTCAAACAATGTCAAAAAATGTGCTTCCCTCTAATTACACACCTGTTGTTCTAAGTCTTTGTCTACCTATATACTCCTCTAAACCCACACTCCACCCAGTGGTCAAAAACAGCATTACAACAAACATAATGTCTCTTACACATTGCTTTGCATCGTATAAACACAACCAAGCCTTAAAATCACATTCTGGACCACCACTTTAAGATTTAGAATTAAGTCTATTGGGCATTGCAGTGGCCCAGTAGGTAGTGCTGTCGCCTCATTTCAAGAAGGTTGCTAGTTCGAGCCTTGGCTGGGTCAGTTGGTGTTGCTGTGTGGCGTTTGCATGTTCTTCCTGCGTTCACGTGGGTTTCCTCCGGGTGTTCTGGTTTCCCTCACAGTTCAAAGACATGCTGTACAGGTGAATTGGGTAAGCTAAATTGTCCGTAGTGTATGAGTGTGAATGAGTATGTGTGGATGTTTCCCAGAGATGGGTTGCGGCAGGAAGGGCATCCGCTGTGTAAAAACGTGCTGGATAAGTTGGCGATTCATTCCGCTGTGGCGACCCTGGATTAATAAAGGGACTAAGCTGAAAAGAAAATGAATGAAGGGTCAAGTCGTATTATTTAATTTGTTTATGAATTGTTTGTAATGTTTATTTATGCAAATGCCTAACTTTAAAGTGTCTGTTATGTGAGTCTCAGGCCCCATTTACACTAGTTTTAATAAAAATGACCCACGTCCACATGGCGTTTCATCCAGCATTTCTGCAAAGATTTTCGACCACACTACACCACTGGAAACGCACATCACTTGACCACATACACACACTCTGGTTTGCGCTGCAGCATATGTGGAGGTCTGAGCTCCAGGCAGTCAGCATGTGCTTTGAGGATGTACCGCTGGGTGTCATCTCACTATAGTTGATAAGCGTGATATGTAATTTATCTTGTCACCTTCTAACAACTCTTTGCTCTTTTGAATCTATTACTTGTTCTCAGGTAACGTGTTTTTTGTTGTTGTTGTTTTTGGCTGAGTGCAAAGATAAGTTAATATAATAATTTGTAACCACGCAAACTGATTGTGCACATTTACTGATTCTGCCTCTTAAGTGTTTTCAAAATGCTCTGCTTTTTGGGGTTTGAAAACTCTGGGGTAGTGTGGGCAGAATGCGTAACCGTAGCAAAAGTTATGTGTTTTAAGACTAAGACATATTAGTGTAAACAGGGCCTCATTTAAACACTGAAGCGGAGAGAGTTGCCATGGAAATGGATAATGGTGGGGTTCGGTTTTAGGTTTTTGAAGTTGCTGGAACTGACTCTAGAATCAACTCCAATTATAAGGATTAAACAAATTACTTTTTCTCCTCTGGCCAGACAAAACCAGCAGTTTAAATGGGCTGCAGTCAAAAATAAAATAATTATTAGCCAAGTTATTTACTACATATTTTAATCGTATAGTTTAGATAATTAGCAGAAAGCTAAAACATTAAAATATTATTGAAATATTCAATGAAAAGAATTGTAGCAGTTCATCAACAAAGAAAAAACACCCCAATTGAGCATACAAGCGTTTTAAAATCATAAAATAGCCTAACTATTTTCTTAATAAATGTTTGATACTTGAATACTGAGTAATGTTAGGCCTAAGCTACTGAGTGAGTGAAATCTGGCGTAGTGGAGGGTCACGGAAGGCATGCCACCAAAATTACTTGTTCTTTTCTGTATTTTTTTAACAGAAACAGACACTCAATCGTTGATCAATAACCAAAATAACTATATTTTTAAATTTGATTTATGACCAATAAAATATTAAATCCTATACATGAAATGTTTAACAAATAAATAAAAAATAATATAAAATAAATAAATAATTCATACATTAACATAACCCAAAATAAAAATAAAAGCAGCGTGAAAGACTGTGCCTCACATATTGCTCTCTCTAAAGGTGTTTTAAATGGCCTAATACTTTACTTTTAAATGTCACTGTTTATTTTGGGAAATTTGTTATTTGTAATTCTAATGGTGTGTTAATGTGATGGCATACACCAGAGGAAAGGAGTGAAATCATACCTATTTTTGAACATTTTTTTAAAGAAATATTTTTAATTAAAAAATCCTCTTTCTGAAATGAATTTCTTTATTCAGAATGAATAACATGAAATTAAGTGCGTCCAGGGCCAAAACAAAACTACGACATGGATTGTCAGATTTTTCTTTATTCATTCATTTTCTTTTTGGCTTAGTCCCTTTGTTAATCCAGGGTCGCCACAGTGGAATGAACCGCCAACTTATCCAGCATGTTTCATGCAGTGGACACCCTTCCAGCTGCAACCCATCCCTGGGAAACATCCATACACACTTATATGTCACATGTCTTTGGACTGTGGGGGGAAATCGGAGCACCCGGATGAAACCCACGCGAACGCAGGGAGAACATGCAAACTCCACATAGAAATGCCAACTGACCCAGCCGAGCCTCTAACCAGTGACCTTCTTGCTGTGAGGCGACAGCACTACCTACTGTGCCACTGTGTTGCCCTTATTAGATTTTTATCTTAATAAATAAATCTTCGGCTAATTTTGTTATCATGATTTATTTATTCTTGAAATAGGCGTAGTTTAACATTTTACTTGAGCATGTAGCATCCAATAACATAACAACATAATTTTACCTGCAGAGCTTAAGATGTTGATCCGCTCAAAATTTACTAACACACACATAGCTATATTTCAGTTATAACAACAAACTTGACATCGCAGACTAAAGTGCAAAAGGGTGTGTTTTATAGCCATTTGAAGTGAAAGCAAACTTCATCCCGCAGCACTACTTCTAATAGCCAGTGCTCGTGGTTGCGAAATTCAAAAGTAAAAGCATTAAATGTGTGTGCACGCTTTCAAAGCGAGCGCCTTCGATGTTTGAAGTGCTCAAGAATGAGCATTATAACTGTAGTGCAGCGTGTAAATGCTCCATTCTGGAAGGTTCGAAAAAACTGACTTGACTCTGGGAGCCGACTCCTGTGAATCAATTCCGGCACTAGGTTTATTGAGTCAAGGAATCAACTCTTTTAGAGTCGACTACCTATCCCTAATCTTGTTTATAAAGCTATTAGGTGAATGCATCTTTCTGTGTGGATGAGAGGTTTTGTCAATGACTAATTAGAGAAAGTCTAAAGTATATTTAGCCTAATATATGTGCTGTACTGTCCAGAAAAATTAATAATAACCCTTTGTGAAAAAACAGCTTAAACCAGCCTAAGATTGGTGGCTGGTTTAAAATGGTCGACCTGCCAGGTTTTCAACCATTTCTAGCCTGGTCTTAGGTGGTCAGGCTGGGAAATGCCCAGCTTAAACCAGCTAGTAATTTCCCAGCGTGATCATCTAAGACCAGGCATGGCTTAAACCAGCCTGCAAATGGCTAAAACTAGCCAACCATTAAAGCAGTTTTTTTCAGCAGGGACATTAAAGTTAGTACATACTTTGATATTTCACTGTATTGATTTAAAAAGCGCTTTGTGATTTCAGGACTGACAAAATTACTCCTACAACATAGGGAGAGAAGACCCAAGGGTTCTAAATATCAAAAGGGAGCTGATCACAGAGATAGAGGAAACAGGGGTAAGTAATCATTAAATTAAGCAATGTGCATTTTTTTTTATAATAAATCCCTCAATTATCATTACATGTCTATTGCAGTTATTATAAGGTTTTGACATCCAAACATAAGTCATTGGTTTTAAAAATTATTACATTGCTGCTGTCAAAGCTGAATTTACAGCATCAGTACTCTAATCTTCAGTGCATGATTTTTAGAACTGTAATATTTGATTTATGCACTTATATATAAAGATGTTCAGCAGCCCAAATGTTCTAGATATGCTAAACATCTTTCCATGTAAGTACAGTTTTGATTGCCAGGCAGTGATGAGCAGGATATTTTAGTGGCATTTCTTTAAAAAAAAACATAAACGGGATGTAGATAAAGATTTAAATTCAAATTGTATTCATTTAAAAATATTTCATAAGACTCAAGCACCACCATATACACCTATTCTTTGTTTCAGGCAGCAGAGAAAGACAACCGGACGAGAGAGAATGTGACTAAGACACACACACACACACACAGACACAGCATATTAAAAATCATAGTTTGACAAATGCTTTATATTTTTGTCTGCCAATGAAGACAACTCTTATTAATTGATTGAGCTCTCTCTCTCTTCAGGACAACAAATAAATGAATAACATTTTAGGTTGGTCCCTGAAAATTTTTAAAACATCCTGAATGTTCTGGGAAGATTCCCCAAATAACATTTCCCCCACCTTTACACCGGGTTTCTGCAGTTTTTTTTCGATTCAAATTTAAGACTTTTTAAGACTTTAAGATCATTATGACTGAAATTTCAGACTTATATAGAGCTTAACACTAAGGATTTTTGTCTAATGGCCCGATTACTTTTGCAAATTGTATTTGTAATAATGGAAGATTACGTAAAGGAATGTCTTGATTTAGTTTTCTTTCTCTGATTAGAAAATTTAATTTTGAAAATTTGCTGTGAAAATGTCTAACAGCTGTTGCAAATTGTATTTCTTTGCAATAAAAAACTATATAAATTTAGAAAATAAGTTTTGAGATGGATTATAGGAGACAGATTGGGTAGCTTTACTTGGAAATAGGGAAATGAAGACTTGTTTAAAATGATTTAAGACCTACAACACAATATTTCAGTGAATTTAAGACTTTTTACGGCCTAAAATTTTGTTTTTGAAATTTAGAACTTATTAAGACCCTGTGGACACCCTGTTTACAGAACTTCACACCATGATCTTCTCAGAACGTTCTGTGAACATTACTAGACAACGTCCTTAACACCAACAGGACTTTATGAGTAGGTTGCATTTTCCAATAAACTATGGTTCCCTAAACGTTCTGAGAATATTCTGTAAAGCTCCCCTCAACAATGTTCCCCTCACCCTTAAATAACTCCACACTGTAACCTCAGAACATTCTGGGAACATTACTGACAACATCCTTAACATAGACAGGGGCATTCTGAGAACTTTCCTGGGAACATCAAATTTCTAGCTGGGAATTTACTACAATGTATGTCAATGGGTGCTTCAAGATATCTTTTTTTGTGTCTAATAAAAAAATTAAAGGTTTGAAACCGTTTAAAGGTGAGTGAGTGTAATTTTTATATATGAAATACTATCTGAAACAGTAGCATTTCTGTGTCATTTTTAAATGTTTTTTTTTTGTGTGTATGGAAAGCACAGTTTCCCCTGCCCTCTACTATTCAAAAGCACACAAACCAACACCAACTCAAACGGAAACACGCTCATGAAAAAACACATACACTACAGACAATTTAGCTTTACCCAACTTACCTGTACCGCATTTAATTGGACTTGTGGAGGAAACCCACACAAACATGGGGAGCACATGCAAACTCCAAACAGAAACACCAACTAACCAAGCCGAGGCTCAAACCAGCAACCTTCTTGCTGTGAGACGATCATGCTACCCACTGTGCCATCGTGACACCCTAGTCTAGTGCTACCTGTTTTGCATTTCAAAATAGTGGTGTTCTTGAAGCAGAATATTTTATGTGCAGCAACACTGCTGCTGCAGGATATACACTATTCTTACCATTCTAACTCTAATCTCGGTATTGAATGCATTATTAAGTGCATGAGTCTGCTTTTAAGAGTCAAGTCTCTTCTAGCTATAAAAACATTTTAAAATTATCAAAGGCTTCAGATGCACAAGTAACTATTACAAATATGATTCATGAATAAAAACCTGATAAATGTCTTGTATACAACATCTGAACATGTCTTGACGTGTGGTTGCCGTACTATAAGGGAAATAAATAACAATGGGAAATAGAATTAATATAAAATTAAGCACACTCGATGTAGTGAAATGGCCACGACTCGAAAACTGATATCATTGCCTGATATTGAAACCTACTGATGTTGTTAATGCACTGTAAAAAAAAAAGTTTTGATCAGTCCCATCTACATTTTTTAATTGGCCCAAATGAAATTCTACAAACTGACTTTTTTCAATTGAAGCAACAGCCCGATAACATTGGTTTAATGGGAAATAATGTGATGAGCCAAATGACAAACTACCAAGTCTGCCCAATCATGTTATTGGTCCAATTGAATAGTTCAAATTGTTGTAGCACGCTTTTTTGGTTTCACCAAATTTAAAAATGTGCATTGGTAGATTTAGATGGTTAAAGCCACTTCAATGAATTGTTTATTCTCCACTGTCCCAAAAGAAAATGAATAATATAATATACAAAATAATGATATTCTAAACACTGCCCCATTTCTTATATAGGCACTTTTGTGAAAAAAACAACGACATTAAAATAACAAATACATTAAACATTTCTACAACATAAACCTTGCGAAATCAAGCATTTCAATTCTCATTATACACAAAGCTGAAGTGTAACTAACACAGATGTGCAAAAAAATGTCAATTTATATTACACAAAATGTAATCTGAACTCATTAAATGGGTCATTCCTGGCATTCTGTAATATTTTAGTCCCCCATTTTTTTAAAAAGTGTTTGTTAACTAAAATGAAATTGTAAAAGAATTTTTCATTGATTATTTAATTCAATAAAAGCATTGTACCATAAAAAATATAATATTTCTGTCACAAACCATGCTATTTCACATGTCCCCAAGGCACTTTTTTGAAATTGCATGTAGAAAAAAATTAATAAAATGCCCACAGTCTAAATTTTTTCAGTATTACAACTATTTATTTGTGTTCTTTTCTTGTGATAAATGAAAATTATAAACACAATTGTTTTTTATAAAAATAATAAAAAAAACAGGCTACAAAGTTATGTCCCTCAATATAAACTCAACCCCATCACACCAGCAATTCTTCACCTATAGCAATTGTCTTCACAGACAAAAAGTGACATCATTCAGCTATTTTTAACAGCATGGTGCAAAAGGCAAGTTATATTTTTATTTATTTACATTTTTTGATGTTTATTATAGTTAGGAAGGATACAGTCAAGCTGAACTATTCAAGCCAGTAACGTAAAACTAAGATGATTGTTTTTTTTTCTTTTCCAAACAATATAACATTCTTTTTAATTGCTGCCATGTGGACCTTCTCTTTTAAACCACACAAGGAGCAATCAACCCCATCACACTCAACCCCATTACACATGTCATTGTTTTAGGGTTGTAAACTTGTAACAGAATTGAGATACTCACCTAATTTATCAAGAATTTTTATTTTTAAAAAAATATTTGAGTAAATATATACTTACTAAAACTATTTTTGATAGAATATATGAAGTAGTGTTTTCAGTGTTGACAAGTTTATGTCAGACATGGCACCCGTATCAGCAGCAGAAATATATAAAATGTGTCATTGGTTTTCTCATGAGTTAATAAAAAGCTAATAAAATCAGGACATGTAAAGTAAAAAATACTTAAATTATGTTAATAGTTAATTTGTTTATCTCTACGCCATGTGACAATTACCTAACTTTAAAGAGGGGGTCATTAGGACATAATTCATTTTAATATTATAGATAAAGAAAGTTAAGTAATCAAAAGGTTTAGGAATCCCTGGTTGAATCCCCTGCTGGTTTTCTGCTGCTGTAGCTTATTCTCCTCTGTGTTGTGCATTCAAAGATGCTCTTCTGCAGACCTCGGTAGTAACGAGTGGTTATTTGAGTTACTGTTGCCTTTCTATCAGCTGGAACCAGTCTGGCTATTCTCCTCTGACATCAACAAGGCATTTGTGCCCACAGAATTGCCGCCCACTATATAATTTTCTTCCCTCGCGATTGTTGTGCATGAAAAAAAAAAAGATCAGCAGTTTCTGAAATACTCAGACCAGCCCATCTGGCTATATAATTGTATTTATTATTATTATTATTAAGAATTTTCATTAATTTCATTACGAACTTTTTCTACTGCAGTTTTTATTTATGTTCAGGAAATTTTACCTGTTGCTCATGTTTACTGTATGTTCTGTTCAGCAATATATTACAGTAATAAGCCTTTATCAGCATTTTTAACGGTCCAGCTACCTGCAGCAGTTTACTTTTTTGAATTTTGACTGTAGTTTGGTTTAATGAAGTTTAATTTCATCTCAGTGTAATAATGCCTTTGCTAAATGTTTTACTAAAACAAGTGTTTTGGTTAAGTCTTAGATGTAATTTCAAATTAATTAAAACAAAAATAAAATTAAATTAAAGTGTCCCCTTAACCCTGTTACAGTTTTCAACCCTGTCACGGTATTCTTAACCCTGTGAAATTTATATTTTTTGGAAAATAAAATAAGGAAAACTATTAAATATAGAAAAAATTCTTGCTGAGTACCAAACATCGTTTTAAGGCCTAACATTGTAAATATGTGGTTTGGGTAAGATATCTAAATTTAAAACTTTTTTTTTTTTTTAGAAAAAATTAGGAGACCACAGAATGCATGAATTGTATAATTGTAACTTCAGTCACAAATAAATCTAAAACTTATAAAAATTGTATATTTTAGCCATTAAATTGATTTGAGGCACACATGAGCAATAAGTAAAAGTGGGTTTTATAGCAAAAGCTTTTTAAAACAACTCAGTTTAGTCCGTTACGGGGTTGAGAATAATGAGTGTCCAAATAAGATTAAAACTGAAAATAATATAAAGGTCTAATGCCTGAAATGGGAAAATATGATTTTTTGAAAGTTTAAATTGTGTGTAATTATGTAGGCTATTTAAAAATATAATCAATACACTTTTAAAACTGAGTTTGCTCAAGCTGAAATATTACCGAATGCCAGGAGTGACCCATATCACAATTTTAATGGTTAAACCAGGTCATTAACATTTAACATCAAATACATTTACATAATAAAAATGTCAAAAACACCATCAAATCTAAACAATGGATTACTTAACCCAGTTGACATTTGAAAAAGTGAAAGAAAAAACGTCAAGCATGTGAAGATGATCTTCAAATTTTTACCATGTGACTCAGACAGTACTTGTTGTACTCCATGTTGAGTTACACCTCACTCTGTAAGTTGTGGAGCACCATATCCTCTTCCAGGACAGCAGACATTCAGCACAGCTGACAGGGCTCTGAAAGTTCATCGTACTGCTGCTTAATATCTCAAGAATTCCCATCTCCATTGTTGTGTTTTTTCCAATGGCCCTGTATGTACAAACTAGCAATGTCAATACCAAGTTTACATGTATCAAACACGTCACCATGCCATTATTATCATTTTCAAAGATACTACTGCTGTTGGGTCACAAAATGTAAGCTTTTTCAATGAAGAATGTGGTTGTTAACATAACCATTAGCAAGAAAATGTTTTTACTGCATCTTTAAATGTTTCAATAGTAATGATTAAAGTAAAAGATTTAAATGTATTTGTGTATTTTTATATTGTGGGTAAGACATCAACTAATAAATGTTCGCCCAATTAAAATTTGTCTTTGGGTGTATGGTCAAACACATTAAATATGCTATAAATACACATTACATTAAAGGCACAGGCCACAAAAACAGCTACAGTGTTGAGAGCAGAAACTTTCAATGTTCCAAAAGGTATAATAAGAAATCTGATGGATTTTTTAAGCTGAAACTTTACAGACACATTGTGGAGACACAAAAGACTTCTCTTAAAATGGGTAAAATTGGTGCTCCTTAAATTTGTTCTATAATTGTATAGACATAAAATAAATTAAGCAAGAGTAAAACATTTATTAGGCTTGATTTTTAGTTCTACTTTTAATAAACTGTTAAATTAAGTTACATGAATAATAATAAAAAAATATATATATATATATTTCTACCTAATTAAAATAGCTGTTTAAAAATGGAATCTAGTAAATAAATATATAAAAATTTATACATGATAATTTAGTTTCAGTCAAATGGGTTCAGCTTACAAAAAAAAAAAAAAAGTTGCACTGAGAGACTAAGGAATGCATCATGCCTCTTAAAATAACAAATAAGGAAACCGGTCCTGACAATTGCTCTTCTGTTGCTTTTGTTTGTTGGTGCGTTCTTTTTGTCTACAGAAACAAGATAATTATCTGCCTTTGAAACAGATTACATTTTTATGTCATGAAAATGACTATGATTAACTCTCTGTGCGTCAAACAATTACTTTCAATCAGGAAAGGTTATTTCTTGTTTATAGTAACAGTAAAAACAGCTAATTAATGTGGTTCTAAAACTTTTTTTTTTTTTGTCAGCAGAACAAATGTTTTCTAAAACTGCTCGTAAAATATTTGTAAGCATCAAATTAGCATATTCAAATTATTTTTGCAGGTTTGAGGGAGTTTATTAAAGGAATAAATACATATTGAAGTGTGTCCAAATACACCTGCATTGTTAGATTCTTGGTGCTTGTTTTAAGAAGCAGCCAGTGATCCACACTCATTTAAATATTTTGGCTTTGACAAAATAAAAATAAAAGACAAAATGGAAAAAAAAAATGAGTGCAGATCATTGGCTACTTAAAAGCTAGTGTATCCAAACAGAAATCAAATGAGAACTATAATATTTCACAGCATTACATAAATATAAAACTGAGGTCAATGCACTAAAACAAGTCAATGCAATTTAGAATGGTGGCTCAGTGATTAGCACTGATGATCACCAATTTGAGTCCTGGTTGGGTCAGCTGGCATTTCTGTGTGGAGCCTGCATGTTCTCCCCGTGTCTGTGTGGGTTTCCTCTGGGTGCTCCAGTTTCCCCATAAAGTCGTGGTAAATAGGATTAACTAAATAGGCTGTTGTGTACAAGTGTTTGCCAGTACTGCGTTGCAGCTGGATGGGCATAAGCATAAAATATATACTGGAATAGTTGGTGGTTCACCCCACTGTGGCAACCTCTAATAAATAAGGGACCAAGCTGAAGAAAAAGGAATAATCAAATATAGAATACCAGAAAACAAGTCATGAATCTGCTCTCTTATTCCAGTGTCTATTATTGCTTATTTATTGTGAAATTCATTAAAAAGTGCCCAAAATATTTCTTGAATAGGGATGTACAAACAACTGAACAGGGTAATAACTAGAAAACTATACTACTTATCAGGTTATTCAAAGGCAAGAGAGATTTGATAAAGTGTGAACGATGTACAGATGCATGTAAACTTCACTTTATGCAGAGCTAAGTCAGGATTCTTTAGTAGCAAGTCTCCACCTCTGGAGCCACTGCTGGAAGGTCAGTCCTTCTCTCTCCATCTCCGGCAGCGCAAACTGAGCAGGCTGATCCCACCTGCACAAACAAATCAAACGGCATTAATATGGCGCCGTAATAGACATGGTCTAATATTGTAGTCATTGTAGAGTGTCTTGTCTCACCAGTGTGTGATGGCAGTCTTCACTTGTTCAGAGTAAAGCAGGCCTTTAGAGCACCTGTGCATGAGCTCACGAGCCCGAGGGAGCAGCGTCTGCAGAATCTCCTCATCTTCCATTTTCACTCGCTGCAGCAAAGCTGAAACACAAGAACACAACTGGTTTTTAACCGTTCACAATACCCTGAAGTCAGGAAAGAAAGCTAAGGAAATAAGGTTGTCAGTTCTTCAACAGGTCATAAAATGAGAATTCCAAATTTGACTACATCTTTTGCCATTCATGAGGTACTGGACTATAAAAACAGCCTGTAAGTTTCAGAACTCAAAACTTTACCATTAGTCTAAAACAGCTAATATTGATAATAATCTGCCAAAATGACAGGATGTGGAATGAGACACTTTTATACTATATGTATTAGTGTGTCTAAGCTCCGATGGTTGATGCGTGATTTGTATGGATCACAACTCACGGTTTGGAACACACGTGACCCACAGATTAGGCTAATATATTTTTTGTACTCTTATGTTAATCCTAAATTTGTAATTATCACAAAGAGATCGCCTCTCGCATCATTCAAACCACATGTCTGAAAGCATTTAGACTTTCCTGTAAGTAATGATGATGAAAGAGGCTGTGGTTGGTTATTCGGTATGTGGTGGGTTTCATTAAAGGTGTTTTCTGTCACTATTGTTTAGCCTGCATTAATGCTTTTAGATCAGGATCTCAACACCCACGCAACACGAATTATAAATGATGGTGATTTACATGTTTATTTATCCTTCAAATCGTGAATAAAAATCTGTTTGAAAAACGCAAAAATCAAGAAAGGGATTTAGTCTTCAGTTAACGTCAAATACCACAGTTTTTAGTTTAGATAAAACCACTGATGTTTATGGAAAAGATTAAAATCACAGTCATATGCATTTAACATGACGCTCAAAAATAAAGGTTGTAGGCAACAATTATATTATTACATCAAAAATATGCCACTGAATATTGCTTCAAAAATGACACATCTAGCAGTAAAACATGAAGTTTTATGAGTGAATAACTGAATAATTTATTGAAAATGAGACTAAAAATTAATATATATTTTACAAATGATGTTAGATTTATTTATTTAGCGTCATCAGCAACAGTAGTTAGTAACAGTGAATTTTTCACACAACTGAATATTTTAGAGTTTGTTTTTATTCAGCTGATTATTTCTTTATTTTATTTTTAATAAAATTACAGGTTCTAAGTTCCGACTGTTAAAGCCAAAAGCGTCTTGAACTGCTGTTTTTGTAATAATGGAAAGCAAATAACTTTTGTCTCCTCCCTTTTTGGCTGATCTGAAAAATGGGCTAATCTGTGACTAAAAAAAATTATGTGATCTGAACTGTAAGATTTGTGATGTTACACTACTATTAAAAAGGTAGGTTATTTTTTTTACCTCTCTGTATTTTTACAGAAGTTTGCAAAGTTCAATGTATGTGTATGGGTGTATGAGTATGGGTTTTCTATACTTTATCTAAAATCTGTTCACTGTACAATACAACAGGCACACACCTTTTTCTATGCTCAAGTATTTTTTTTGTTGGATAACAAGACAGAAACATTGTTACAAAGATGTCTCAAATTTTTTAATCAAAGCTTATATCAAAGCTTTCCAACATTCAAGTGAGTTTTTTTATCGATCAGTGCAGTAACTAGTAATCATGTGTGTTCAGGCATTTTAATGGCACCGAAATAACCCACTTAACCCTAGTTGCCATCATTAATTTTAAAATACAGGGCTCGACAATAAGGACTGCCCAATGGCCCGGGTGCGAGATGCTCGGGCCAGTGTACAGAAAAGTTACTGGCTCAATCGGGCCAGTGCTGCCTTGTCACAAAAGTTTGGCAGGGACTGTCTGTCAATTGCGTGCAAATACAATCTTAGGGTGCTTTCACACATATTTGTTTGTTTCAGAATCTGTCTCGTTTCCCCTATTAGTGCGGTTTGTTTGGCATATGCGAGTCCAGCAATCGCGCTCGGATCCGCGGCAAATCAATTGGTCCGAGATCGCCTGAATGAGATGGCCTCTGCTCGACTGAGTGGATCGATTGTAGTGAGAAAAATCAATCCAATGAACTATCGACCCAGGCTATATCACAGTGTATTATGATGATGTAATAGCCATAAATACGGCTATATGAAGAGAATAGGGCGAGATGTCATTCCTACTGGCAAATGTGCGTTTCATGTCTAATATGAAAGTGAAAGCATGCTGAACTATTAAAGAGAGCTGTTTATCCGTTAGGTCAATTGAACGAAGTTACCATCTAATACTTTCTCTATATTTTAGTCTTATAATATGTTGTATTAGGCCTGTTGTTTTGTCAACACTGATCTGCTTCATGATCTGATGCAGTCTCTGTTCATCTGTTATGTCTCTCTATAATTTAAGTCTATAATGCATAATTCTGGCCAACGTTTCTTTAATAGATTTATTAATTCAATAGATAGATTTTTACAAAACTTGACAACTGATTTGAGGCTCTGTATGAGAAAGTCTGACCTCTCTGATTTATATTTGGTGATGTCTGTGGGGTGTCAAAATTAAAGTGCACATTTTCGCTTATAAAATATAAACACAACCCTGAAATATATTTCCACTTTTGAACCTGATATTGCTTTCTTGCTGCTGGAGCTTCTAAGTGAACTGAAAACGTTGAAGCTTAGTATCGGGCCAGATAGCAATACCAGTATCGATACCAGTGCATCCCTAATAAAAGATACAAGCAGAAATGTCCTAATGAACTATATAATGTACATGCAGAAATTTACATCGGTGAACACACGTTAAAATGCAGAACTGTTACCAAATTAGAACAGTGGCAGTTCACTGCTCACTTCAGAGTGAACAATTCCACATATTCAAACTATGTGTTATGATGAGGGCGTTGAAAGATGACAGACAAAAGCCTATAAAAGTAGACATACTCTGCTGATCGGGTGATGGTAACTGTGCGGCCCGCTTCTGCAGGTCTGCGGCTGAATCTGAGAAAAGCTGAAGAAGCCTACGCAGATTTCTGAACTCCAGCCGTCGAGTCACAGCCTGAGACCACAGCTCTTCTGGAGCCTGAGAAACAAAGAGGAGAACACAGACAAGATTAAAGATGACATTGTGACTGGAAGAAAAGTTTAGGATATGGATGAAGTCCATGTTTTACAATAATATAATCTTTATTGGTATGCACAACCATCAAGGCACTCAAAAACTAAAATGTACTCTATTTATTAACCCTTGAGTGACTGCAAACATTTATCTTTTTTCCCCACTGTTGAACACTAAAGAAGGTGTTTAAAAGAATGTTGGAAACCAGCAGCCATTTGCATCTATAAAAGGAAAAAAATACTAGTTGGCGGATTGCATTACTTTTTCAAAATAATGAAATGGTAACAATATACAACAACTTTTATGTTCAGCAGAAGAAAGAAAATCAAACAGGTTTGTGACAAGTGAAGGATGAGTAAACGAGAAAAGAATTTTCACTTTAGAGTGAAGTAGCTCTTTAAGGCTCCAGATATACTCACAGAAAAAGACTTTTTCATTCTGAGTTTAGGGGTTAAATGTTGTTCAAATAGCCAAGCTGCTTTTTTTTATCTACAATGCATTTTGCTCTCAGTAACAAATACACTACAAACGTCACAATCTGATCATAGTGACATAAGCTCTTCAATTCAGCACTCCAGTCAGACCACACCTCATGAAGCCTTTATAGAGTAGATGTCAGAAAACTGCTCAACAGTATTAAACATGAATATAAAAAACATTGTCAGTGTTGTTTTCCATTATAATACATTTTGGCTGTCAAAAGAATGAGATCTGCAGATATGCAGTGTTTGCTTTTTACACAGATATCTGTGTCAGACTAAACAGACGAAGAAGAGAAGCAAAATATTCCCACAGTCAAGCCTAGCTATTATTAATCCTACAGATCAATGGCAGTAAAAATGTGTTTACCAGCAAATCAGGTAAAGGCCTGAAATGGACACCAAACAAACTTTGATTTGGCCTCGGGCTGTATTTCAGTGTATTCTATATCTCAAGGCTAAAAGTAGCTTCTAACTTGCAGATTTAGAAAATCTTAAAAGTGATGAGAATGCCAGTCATAAATGTAGGACTTCTAAATCAATGAAGCATTCATAGTAGTGACAAGGATGCCCAAAAAGTAAGACCACACTACAAACTATGCAAAAAAATCTGCCTTGGAAAAAAAAAAAAAAAAACCTCATTGTTATCAAATATTTTTCAAATATATTTTAAAAATATAACCCCCTCCCCCCCAAATACAAATGCAAATATAATGTCTATAAAAGCTAATTTGCCTTTCAAATTTTTTTTCTAACATCTTTCAAAATTATGGTTTATTTTCTAAGAAAATACAAATTGTAGCATTGGAAAAATCTTTATTTTATGTCTAAAACACAATTCTTGACTTCAATTCATATTTATAATTTTTTAATTAATATGGCAACTTAATAACAAAGTCATTTTAAGGTGTATCTATAGTCTTGGATAAACATCACACACTACTGTTTCCATGAATTCATCTCTGACAGAGACCTTCATCCTCTCCATCGACTAATCAATGTGTGTTTGTTTGTTTTTTAAATTACCAGTATTTAATATCATCGAAATAGCTTTCAGGACTATTAATAAACTGTAAGTGAGCATCTCACCATGTACATAGGAAATGAGAGGCTTTCACAGAGTTTGTGGAAAGCTAGTGATTGTATCCGGTGGATGGAAAGCTGAGCCGCTGGTGCCCTCTGTCCCCTGAAGAGAACAATCAAAAAATTCTGTCAGAGAAATTCATTTAAAATTGAGAATGTTTTGCAAAACCAACATTAATGTGTAAAGGATAGAAGTAAAACATATTTATTGTCTATATGATAATATTGCACAGACAATACTGTCTCTTACAATGTTGCCATAACATCATAGTTGACAAAAAAATAAACGCCTCGAGAGTCCAAAAACATCAATGCATGATGAAGAATATTAGAACGCCATGACAAATCCCTGGTTCAAGTTATAATGGCAAATAAAAATCCCTTAATGGTTTTGGGGTTTACAGACCAAGATAAACTTAAGTAATGTCACATATTAAACATAAGTGGCTTTTACATAAACATCAGCACAATTGATAATACGATACTGATTTAAACAACAGTCTAACAAAGTAGACATTACTATATTGAGCGAGTTAAAAACAATAGATTTTTTTAGATTTTTTTTGTCATTCACACTCCTGCACTGCTTTCCACTCTATTTTAGACAAACACGCAAAAATAACTAAGCACTTCCAGTGTCTCCTCTAGGATTTTTTCCAGCTGTGGTGGTAAGCCTTTTTTATACAGATCTACCTATTACCTGTGGCATTATTTCAATGACAAATGTCGTGAGTGCAGTATTACAAGTCGATATCGCATTTATGTCATAGCCTACAAGCATGCGAATCTCTTTGCTTGCACCCTGATTTCTTCTGTTAGTGCACAAAATTTCTTGCACATCCTCAAATATATGCTGCTTAAGCGCAGATCTTCTTGTGCGCTCTCAAATAAATGCTGCTGAAGTGCGATTTAGTGCGTTTATGTAACAAGGATGTCTACAACATTTGTTAGATTTGCTAGGAATATATATATATATATATATATATATATATATGAACGTCTCCAATAGACCTACAGAGTGGTTTTAATGTGTCCTGAAGTAAAACGGCTATACATCGTGTTTGCTGGCCTCATGCATCACGCACAAGTCAGTCAACCAACACGTAACCTTAAAGGGTTAAACAAATGACGCACAGCACTACTACGGTTACAGAAAAGTTTGCGATGTTATAATTAACTTACCTTTTACTATGTTTTGGTGCGATTATCACCTGCTATTAAAAAAAAACTGAATGTTCAGAATGAAAGGCTGTAATGTAGCCGTGGTGGGATAATTTTTGCCGTGGTCCCCCGCCATGGAAGAATGAATGTAGCAGAAACCATGACTTCCCCTTGAGTGGATCATCTGCACTATTTTAATGTGTGGTCCACTTCATACAAGGGATGAAGGACATTTACAGTCACAACAGGGACTTGCATTCAAAGTGTTTAATATTTTCCAAGTGCTCAAGGGTAAAGAGCATTCCAATTAAACCCATTCCTCCAGTAATAGACACTTGTGTAACAATCAATAACGTACATCTAAGTTATTGAGAATGGGGATAAAAAAATCTGAGGATAAAAATTTGCACTGGTATGCAGCCCTTATAAACATAAACTAAACTCAACTAGCCTCTTCCTTTGTTTTTTTTAAGGAATTAAAAATGCTAGTGAATCATGATATAGAGTTCAGAGCCATTGAAATCCTGCTATAGGTGGTTGAAAAAAGATTAAGTTAAATTTGCTCACCCCTTCATGACTCTGCGATCCAGTGCTGCAAGTGATACACAGCTAAAATGCTTGGCACCCTGAGACACAGAATTGCGCTGTCCACTGCTGGCTCCAATCACAGTGACAAACTGAGGACTGAGCTCATCCTTAAAAAACTGTCCAACCTGGAAGAAAAAAAGTGTTGTACATGTACATTTATGTGCACATATTTCACTGTAAAGGTTGCGTCAAATTGAGTAAGTAATAATTATATTCAGCAATGATGCATTCAATGTTTTTAAAATTTTGTGTAACTATGTAAACGTCCTAACTATTAAGTTTGAACTTTCTTTAAAAAGAAAAGTCCAACTTAGTGGGCATAAAGATCTTTTTCAAAAACAAAAATAAAAAAATAAAAAAAACTTACCAACTCCAAGCTTGTGACTGTGTTTGTAAGTGAGAATTATTATTTCATAATTATCATTAATATTATTAAAGAGATGAACTCAAAAATGAAAACTGTCATCATTTATTCATTCAAGATATTTTCTTTTAAACACAATAGAAGCTATTTTAATAAAGGCTGAAGAATTTTAACCATTGACTTCATAGTGTTTGTTGTTCCTACAATGGATTTCAATGGTCAGAGGTTTGGAACTCAAAAAAAAAAAAAAAAAAACTCAAACTGGTTTGGAACCAGTCAAGGGGTGTGTAAATGATGACAGAAGTTTCCAATGAACTTTCGCAATAACTAAAGAATGTATTGAATGAGATAATACCTCTTCATGGACACGTGTTAATTCAGCCTTCACAGATGAGTTCCCCTTGATCAGGCTTCGTATCTGCTCTTGTCTCCGGTTCTAAACAGAAATAATAGGCATGTAATAACTCTACACTATGAATCTTAAATCTTAGTCAGCAATAAATACAGGTACGCACCACAAGCTGTCTAAAGTCCATGACAGTCTGCCAATGCGTCTGCAGGGCTCTGATGGCGTCCTGACCCTGTCTGGCCTGCTGCTGTAGCTGAACACACTGATCTCTGATGCTGTCTCTAACTGATACCTGCTTCACTGCCTCCATCTCCAACTCCAACACACACCTGCTCACACACACATAACAAAACTTATGTGATTTACAATATTAAACATTATACATTAAAGCAAGCTCCATCTATATAAGTTTTGCTAAAACACAAGACTATGTTAGTGTAGTAACATTTCAATATATGATAATACAATGATAATGTCCGAGGCTCAGACACACTCTATCAGTTCAAAACTAGATCTGTTTTCAAAGCATACACACATTGCATCACATAACGGTATGATGTACGCCTGAGTGAGTGGGCCCGACACTCCAACCACCTTTAGGACACACTCCTCCTGTTTTAATGCACCAGACATTTTGTTAGAAACACTCATATGCTTTACATGTTTGTTTCTGTTTGTTTATATAACTGCTCTTTTCATTTATAACAATCCATTTCTGAATCTTGTTTAGGCAAGGCAAGTTTATTTTAAAGGTGCATTTCATACACAGTGACAATTTAAAGTGCTTTACATAAAGAGGAATAAAAGAAAAATGTATAAGAAAATAAAAACAAATAATAAAATTATTAAAAACAGATAAAAACCGATTAAAATGTATTAAAACATTATAAAAGAATGAAAAAGAAGAGAAAAACATAATAGTGCAATCTGTCGGACGTAGCACAGTGCTAATTCAGTAAATGCACAGCTAAACAGAAGCTGATTCCAGCAGTGAGGGTTGTAATAGCTGAAAGCCGATACACCCTGCTTTGACTGAACTCTTGGAATTTCTAGTTTATATGATCCTAAAGATCTGAGTGATCTTTTAGGTTTGTATTCAGTGACCATATCTGTAATGTATTGAGATCCCAGGGTATTTAGTGATTTATAGACAAGTACCAATACTTTAAACCCTATTCTGAATGTAACTGGGAACCAGTGAATGTGACTGTCTTTTTGGGGAGGCCAGTGAGGAGGCTGTTACAGTAAGTCTTCACTGGAAACAAAGCATCTGATTCTTGCAATGTTTTTAAGATGATAGTACGCTGATTTACTAATTGCTTTGACATGACTACTAAAACTCATTTCTGACTCCAGAAACACACCAAGATTCTTGATCTTATTTTTTGTTGTTTGACCCTTTGTGCCAAGGTACGCATTCACCTTGAGAACCTCATCTCCGTTCACAAACGCAATGACAGTTTTCTCTTTGTTTAACTGAAAAAAGTTCTGGCACATTCAACTGTTAATTTCATCTATGCACTGGCAGAGGGTGTCAATGGGGCTGTAGTCATTAGGCAGTAAGGCTAAGTATATACTCAGTGTCATCAGCATAGCTGTGGTAGGAAATTGGTTCTCTCATTATTTAGCTTAGAGGAAGCATATAAAGGTTGAACAGGAGAGGTGCCAGAATCGAGCCTTGCCGGACTCCACGTCATGAGTGTCCACCTTGACCTATGGTCACCTATACTGACATAGTAACCTCTCCCTTCAAGGCAAGATCTTAACCATTTGAGGACTGTCCCAGAGAGCCCAACCTAGTTTCGACCATCAACCATGTCAAATGAAGCACTGAGATTGAGCAGTACCCAAACTGTTAGTTTGCTTGAATCTGTATTTAGGCGTATATCAATGTTTATCTTTATAAGAGCGCTCACTGTACTGTGATGTGCTCTGAAACCAGATTGAAAATAGTCTAAACACCCCTTGAAGTTTAAGAAACTTGTTAACCTGGTCAAAAACAACTTTTTCAATGATTGTGCCAATGAAAAGGAGATTTGACATTGGCCTGTAATTGCTCAATAGGGTGTTATTTAGGTTGCTCTTTTTTAAAGGGGGTTTAACAACTGCAGGTTGTTAAAGAAGTGAAGCATTTACTACTTTTAGAAGATCCATTTCTAAACAGTTAAACACTGTTTTGGAGAATGATGTGGGGAGCGTATCAAGACTGCAGGTTGATGTTTTCATTATGTCTGATTTCTTAAGTTGTGGTTGAGCTTGTCTGACTTCGACACCACTTGGCTGATCGGATGAGCTGATTGCCTTTCTGATATTATTGATTGTGTTTAAATACACTATGAACAGCAGCTACACTAATTATTTTCTTTATTCTCTATTTCCACCTGGGGATACTCATCGCGATTATGCAGCGCCATTGATGCGATCCAAGACCTGTAAAGAAATGATGCCAAGGTACCCATAATCCTGTATCAGGCCATATAGAGAGCTGATGCTGTGGCAGTCATGGAGAAGCAGACAGCGTGAGACTGATTCCTGAAAGATCACAGTGACAGACAAATCTTCTCACTGATTCCATGGGCCAGCAGATCACCCACCACTGACCTACTAACACCTGTAGTTCTCCACGATAAATGTACAGTGTTCTCCATCTATTATCCATGCAGTGTGTCAGTAGGAAATATTATAAGCAATCATTATTTTTGCTAGCAATTATTATTTTAATAATCTACTGAGATTTTGGTATGCACAAGGACCCTGAATCAGATTTCACCATCTTCGCAAAGAAACTGGACACAGACTAAATACTGTAGAACTGTGGCCACGTCTCAAAAACACTTAGAGAAACCTGCATGCAAACTAGCTACAGTCCTGTATTAAGTTTAGCCATTTGTGAAAAAAAGTGTAAAGAATGCTTTAAAAAATAATGATGGTAATCAGGTTGTCAATTAATCTCTATTAACGAAATTAAATCAACCTTTAGTGTAACCATCCTTAACATTTCAAACTGGGTTTGTCATAGGTGCACTAACACATAGTGTTCTATGTAGCATTGAGTAATTATAATTACTAATGTTAATTATAATTATAAAGCACATGTTTCAGTGGTTAGTAGTGTTGCCTCACAACAGCAAGGACTGGGTTCGAGTCATGACTGGGCCAGGTAGCATTTCTGTTTGGAGTTAGAATTTTCTCCCTGTGTTTGTGTGGTTTCCTCCAGGTGCTCTGGTTTCTCCCACAGTCCAAAGACATGCGCTATGGGTGAATTTAATAAACTACTACTGGGAGTGCACAAGTTGGTGTACTCTCAGTGCTGGGTTGTAGCTAAAAGGGCAACTGGTAGGTACCTGGCAGCTCAATCTGCTGTGGCGACCCTTGATAAATCAGTGACCAAGCCCAAGGAAAGTGAGTGAGTAAATTATAGTTGCCTACCTAATTAAAACCATATAATAATTAAGTGATTATAACCATTTCTTTAGTCACAAAGAGATCTAAGGAATTACCTGGACACAGAGTCTGTTTTGTGTGTCGCCTCTGCTTTTCTTATCAAAGCCGTGAGTTCAGTCTCCATCTGCCGCCTTCTACTTCGAGTCTGAGCCAACTCAAAATAACTCTGTTCCACCTCCTCCCAGGCAGACTGTTAGCATGCACACAGATGTTTAACATTATATATATAATGTATATGTATATATGTATATGTGTGTATATATATATATATATATATATATATATATATATATATATATATATATATATATATATATATATATATATATATATATACACACACATACACACACACACACACACATATACATACACACACATTATATATTCACAATAGGGCTGCACAATATATCATCATTCCTTTTTGAAAATGTAATTAAAACCTAATCTAAATTAGTGCTAAAACCAGAGAAAAACTGTAGGTTATTAACACTGATGTAAAATCACATAACACTGATTGAAAGTCTAAACTTTAAAGTTCTCCCTTAAATCAGATTGGTTGACTGGAATGTTGCTCCAGGATCAACACAGATGTTACTCCAGCAATATGTTGCAGATTTGCCGTACAACATCAGCCTTACGACAAAGAAAGTAAAATACACTATAAGAAAAGAGAACACTATCTCAAACGATCACCTGTAACAGACTGCGTACAGGAGTTAACTCCTCAAGCTCAGAAGACACATCTATTAGGTGATCGCTCTCATAACGAAACCTGCAATAAATACAATAATACACAAATTTATAAAGAGATAATGTGGGTGTTTTTGTTAATATACATCATGTTACACAAACTCACCCTAAAGCTGAAACGTCACGCTCCAAATTTAAAGCAGTGATCTTCTCCTCCAGTGCCACCTGATGTCTGGAGGTCAAGGCTTGCAAAGCTGAAAGCACTTGGTTTGGTGGATGAGATCGTAAAACATTCTGAGGAATCAAACATGTAGAGGTTTTCATTAGGTGATGTGTGGAACAAAAACATTTGCATAAAGACACAAAGTATTGTCCACTACCTCCACAGCACTTGTCCAGTGCTGGATCACAGCATGCCTTTGATCTCGAGTAAATCTGGGTGTAAACAAATGAATTGGGATCTATGAGGAAACAGCACTCAGGCTCAACTATCTGTAATTTCACCATCAGAAGCCTGTTTCTTACTGCGTGGATGGATTTGCTTTTAGCTCGCCTTCCAACAGGCATTGGAGGAAGTGAACCCTCTCGTTGCAGAGCTCTCTCACATCCTTCTGAAATGAGACAGAAATGGTATTTCATAATTCCCAATCAGAGAGAAAATGAGATTCAATGAAGACACTTTTGACTGGTCAACTTGTTTCTATTAAGCCCTAATGGGAGTTGCTGTAGCTGCAAATTCTAGCACAAATCTTTAATTTCAGAATTTAAATTGATATCAACTATGATAAGCGATAACATCGTAGCTTTAATTATAATATTATTGTGTGCTTTACAAATGTCTTTAAATACAGAATCCAAGGTTTAACCTGAATGCCTTTATTCACTATTTTTTCAAGTGGGCAAGTGAAAGAGAGGTTAACTTAACAAGTAACCTAAGAATTAGCCTTATACACAACAATGCAAATATGAAAATGACTTAATATAAAGTATTGTTATAGTGATCTTCACATTTCAAACCCAATATTGTCATGCTGACAGTTTTTGCTCTATTTCATTATGAAAAGTAGTTACAAACCAAGAAAACAGCAGAAACATTTGAGTTTTATTCAACTTTGTAAATACATTTAATTTAATTTAATTGCATTTGTATTTTGAATGGTGACAGCCCTTCAGTGTTTTTACAAGTTGAATTTATATTTCAAATTAGTAAAATTGCCCTATACATAGTGAACAAATGTATTTTACATTCTGTTGTGAATGACAAACATAATCACAAGGCTGATTGTTCTGCCCCTGTAAAAACACTTACTAAAACTAAGGGGTCTGCTCCAGCTTCATTGTCTGATTGGTCAGATGGTCCAAACACCAGCTTCACTTCAGCTTTCCTGGACAAGTGGAAAAGAAGAGATATGGCCAGATGTTGCATTAAACACTATAGTTTAAAAGTTTAGGGTGATTAATTAAATGAAAAGTCATAGTAAAGACTTTTACACTACCACTATGCTGATGCTGAACAAAAGCTTTCTATTCTAAGTTTGGTTCTTTTTTTACTTTATATTTATGAAAAAAATGTATTAATTTTAAATTAATTTTAATTTTAAAAGATAATATTTTACAGAACTACTGTTTTTTACTGTATTTTGATCAAATAAATGTAACTTTGGTGAGCATAAAAGCTGGAACCTTTTAAAATTCTGCATCAGCTTGACAGCGTAAAACCAGTTAGTGTTTTATACGCCCAAATGAGCAAGAGATGTCTCAGAGTTCCTCTGCCACTGCTGTTACAGATTTGCAATAATATCACTTGTTTGCTGCACATCTACAGTACTGCCCCAAAACAGGGAAATCCACCAATAAATGACCTTCCTGCAGTGTAACCTTAGACTAGAGAAAGTATCACTATTTCAAGGTAAAAGGAGAGGCTTTAACACATTTTTTTATGAGGCATTGATAAATCTGCCAAAGATATGAAAGTACAGTATGGATGTGGTATTTGCTTACTTGGCCAGTTCGTCCAGGGACTGTCTTTGGTCACCAATCACGCGTGTATCCTCTAGCAAAGCATTTCTGTCCTCAGAGCATCGCTGCCTGAAACAATCCAACAGGATCTGTCTGCATCTGCTCTCTGTAAAGCCGTCCCAGTTCCTGTTCAAGCTTTGCTCTGTTCAGTAGCCAAAAGGAAAGAAATTAGAAACATCATTCCATAAATACGATGCACTTTCAGAATGTTAAAAAGATAGTTTACCCTAAAATGAAAATTTCCTCATCCTCAAGTGGTTACAAAACTTTGAATTTGTTTATTCTATAAAACCTGTAACCATTGACATCCATAGTAAAAACATGCTATGGAGTACAATGGTAACCAGTTTCCAGCTTTCTTTAAAATCTCTTCTTTTGTGTTCAACAGAAAAAAGAAAGACCTTCAGGTTTGTGAAAGTAAAGTGTGAGTAAATGATGACAGAACCTTCAGTTTTGGTTGAATGATCCCTTTAATTGAATAGAATAAAGAAACTACAGACAGTTTTGATCTCATGATATGTTCAAATATGTGTGTTAGAAGCAAACAAAACCACTTTAGCTGAACAGAAAGAAAAGATTCACCTTCAGCAGCAAGTTGATCCTCCACTCTAGTGATCTTTGTGTCCAGTTGACTGAGTTCAGTCTGAAGCGCATCAATTTCTCTCTGGAGCTCAAGCTTTCGTGCATCATTATTTTGATTCTTCAACTGTTTTAACTAAAAACAAAAATCATCATTATATGCTGTACTTATAGGAGCATCACATCAAATAGGAAACTGTAAACGTGCTACATTTACTTACCTCTTTATCTTGTAAAACTTTGTACCTTAGGATTCAGATAGTCAAGGAATAATTTCACAGACCAATATCATCAAAAGATGGCATGCCTAAAATAACAAATTAATTGACAACATTTTGGCACATTTTGGTTTATTAACCAAACTGGAACTAAAGTGAAACTGAAACCATGATAAAAGTATATAAATACTATTCGAGTATTTATACATTCTATTTTAACAGCTTTAATGTTGATGTTTTTCTCATTTTAGCTTTTGTTTTAAGTATTTCTGTTATGGGTTTTTATTTTATAATCTTTCTCTAGCTTTATTTAATTTTAGTACAACTTACTTTTTTATATATTTTTGCTTGAATCCAAAAGCTAATTTTAAATATTTATTTTATTGTTAACTTTATTTCAGTGGTAACACTTGATTTGATTTACTTTTAAAAATTTAATTGTTTAAAAAATTCTTTAAACAAAATACATTTCAACATGGCCAAAATGGAGCGTGATGAAGTGCAAGCTTATTATTTTCCCCACACCATTAACACACACATTCATTTTCTTTTCGGCTTAGTCCCTTTTTTTAATCTGGGGTCGCCACAGCAGAATGGATTGCCAACTCATCCAACATATGTTTTACACAGATAGCCTACCCAATTTACCTGTACCGCATGTCTTTAAACTGTGAGGGAAACCAGAGCACTCGAAGGAAACCCACACGAATGTGGGGAGAACATGCAAACTCCACACAGAAATACCAACTGACCCAACCGAGGCTCAAACCAGCTCTACCTACTGCACTACGCCTACCACACACATCATTTGTTCATTACTTTAACTTGTTTTTCTTTTAATTATGTATTCTTTTTACATGAGACATATGACCTTTACATGAGAGATTTCATCCTTTTGGTATATTTGACATATTATATGTCCATTTGTTCATTTACATTTTATAACACAAACCCAATAAAATACATAGTATTGGAACCAAGGTATATTTTGCGATTTGGAAAAGTCAAGGTTTTAAAACAGCCAATATTTTCTGTTATACTGTTCCTACACGATATGTAAGATTATTTATTTATTTATTTTTTGTTTTTTAGGACAACGGTATGTCCAGCAGAAAAGATATCAAAAGATTCCGTTTTAAGTTTGTTTTAATGCAGTTTAAATCGTCTACAACTCAGTAGGTGCTGCCTTTGAATTGACTACTCGACTGGAAAAGTATGTTCTATACAGTATGAACGGGAGTAGTATGAATAAAGCTTGGATGTACTACATCTGCCATTTTATCACGATTACGTGACACACCTGCTTTATTACCATTCATGAATTCTCTCGTGGTGCATCATGGGATATTGTAGCGTCTATCAGATGTGCAGTTTAGAATCTTGCCAGAAGTAGTAGGTCATTTGCGTACTTCTCGTATACTGTTTTTCAAATACTATAAATTTGGACATGCTACTCAGCTCGCATACTGTTTTTAGTATACTATTTAGTATGAAAGCATGCAATTTCAGACGCAGCCATTGTTTTCAGAGTGGAAAAGTTGTTGTTTACAAAATACATTTAAAAAATATATATTTTAGAGCAGTAATCCCAATATCATAAAACCATGATATTTTTATCCAAGGTTATCATACCGTTAGAATCTTATACCCGTCCATGCCAATTTGCAAACAGCCATTAATTTTAATCGTACGTAAATTTTAATCATACTTTTCTCATTTTGTTCTTTTTCAATCACCTCTTTTAGTCATTATATTCCTTAAATAATATATATTTATACAACTTTTTAAACTGATTAATATTCTGGCATAGTTTAAAAATCTGTTCCAGACTGTTTTATAATTTCACACCACACACATACAAACATTTTTAAAGTTGACCTTTTTCTCAACCTCCTAAGATTCAGTTCTTCTCTCAGATTATATCCCCGTTGTCTTTCATAAAATAACTTTAGTGTGCATTTCGTAAGTAATTTATTCTTGGCTTTAAACATAAATTGTGCCTATTTAAATTTTAACAAATTATTGAACTTAAGTATCCTCAATTTAAAACACTTCACAATAACACTTCCACTGTTAGCTTAACTATATTCTACTGTTTTATTTTACATAATAAAAATCCTTACTAAATTTGTTAACAATACTTAATGCACTGTAAACAACACCACGCATTGTCACATTGTTTCATTGTCAGAAAATGTAAAGGATACCACTGGATATTCCCCCGCACCACTCGAACATTCCTGTGAACATATATTACATGTTGAATGTTGCATTATTGTAAACAAAAACAAGCATTAGAGATCAAACGAGATCTAACCTCTCTTTATAAACATGTTGTGTGATATACTTCCAAATGGATGCTCCAGGACCGACGCACAATCTAAATACAAATTTAAACACATGATCAGCTTAAACAAGTTGATAAAGATGCATAATTATAATTCATCCTGAGTTAGCAGCCCACTGACGTCTTCATATAGCCGTCGTCCGGGAGTCTGGATGCTGGCAGCTCAAGCTCCTCAACAGCCCAGCGCTTCAGTTCCTGACTGAGACTCGACATCTTTTTCAGTCACTTGATAATAAAACAAACCTAAAACTTTTAAACTCACATCATATTACAGTGTATGCATCGGATACGGAAAAGACAGATCAAAATACGCGGGAGACGTTTCTTCACCCCTGTTTACTTTGCGATTTGTCATTACAGGAGCCGATGCTGCCCCTACTGGACAACAAATTACTTCAACATCAGCATTAAAATACTATTGAGCCCACTGGGGGGTCCAAACTCGCTCCTGCATAGTTTAGCTCTAACTTCCTTCTTTTCACTTGCCTGGAAGTTTTAATATAATTTGAAAGAGTTTGATTAGCTGGTTCAGGTGTGTTTAATTGGAGTTGGAACTAAAATAAGCAGGACACCGGCTCTCCAGGACAGAGTTGGGCACCCCTGGCCTACATACAAACATGACACAATATTTTTGTATTTTATCTTATCTCAAGTTATTTTTATAGACTGACAACACAGTTATTAATACATGTTGACTAAAACTGGTCTCTAAACATTAAACAAAATTTAAATGACAGGGATAAAATCTGAAGACCCAGCCCTCATTGACATGAGCTCGCGTCCTATTTTGCCTGCTATGCCATCATAAAAAGTGAAAATAACCCATTGAAAAAGGTTTTAAGACCAAGTGTAATCCTGGTGTGACTTGAGTTAATCAGTTTTGTTCAATGCAAACAATTATTTTTCAAAAAACAGTTCTCCCCTATGATATTGTATTTAATTTTCTCAAGTTTTAAAAACAAGACTTAATCTATGGTGATGAATCTTAACAAATGCCACTGCATGATGACGTCATATATTCCACAATAATAATAAAGCATGCTAATATACAATCATGAAGTCAATGTAAGTTTCTGAATCTGAGTATTTTAAAATGTAAATTAATCTAATTCATAATTTCAAAAGTTATTTGATTACATAATACAGATTCCAGGCAAGCAGTTGCCCAGCACTGTCCCTGGAATTAAAGAGCTGCTGGTTGGTGGGGGAGTGATAGTGCAGGTCATAGTTTTTAAATATAAAATATATTTGTAATATATACAATTATATTTTATTTGTATAACTTTTATTTTGGCTAACATATGAAGAGGCTTTTATGCTAATAATTTATTATTCCCATGACATGTTCATGTGTACCAAATCTTTGATTCTGCAAATAAAAATAGCAAATGAATGAAATAATTTTAGAAAAAGAGGCAAGATATCCAAACAAACAGTGTACATCAATTGAAGTCTGATCATATAATATGCCCTATTGGAGAATTCTAATGTATTTAAACATTTTGAAATCAATTTATAGCAGTGATAAGTGTTGAGTAAAGTTACTTCAGAAAGTAATGCATTACAATATCGAGCTATTGCCCCAAAAAAAAAGGAACTAGTTGTGTTACTTAATTGTTTTTTTATAGTAAGTAATGTTACATTACTTTTGAGTTACATTTGCGTTACTTTGAATTATTTGGCTGAGGTTTGATCTCTTTCAGAACTTTTTTCCTTTTTTACCAGAGTTTTGCAATTTTTAACGCACTGTATAATCTACAGTACACCCACTTTTACCTTTTAAAAAAAAACATCAAAACATAATATTTTAGGATAATCTTATCTGATAACTTCCTTGTCACCCGTGTGGAACACAACAAACAAACTAACCTGACAGACACTATTATATTCATTGTGTAATAGGAGATAAAAAAGAGCATATATGTATAGATCATCGCTGCACATAATTGCTATAAACGCAGTATAAACAGATAATTGAGAGTTCAAAGCACGGGGTTTGCTACTTTTTTTTACTATTTGCCTCAAGTAAAAACACTGTCCATTGAAAAAAAAACCTTTTTCTTTTCTTCCATGCATTCAAAACAATGAACACATTTTCTCAATGACTAATTTATTGTGACTATTTTCATTTTTAATCAGCAATTTATTTTTTAAAAGTGAATACTTACACTAAAATGTAACTCACATTACAACTCAAATATTATTACTTACTATTTAAAAGTATTGCGTTACATTATTTGTTACTTAGAAAAATACTATAACTGGCACTACTTGTAGCATTACCCCCTACACTGGCTTTGTTTATTTTTAACTGCTGCATTTCCTTTGACATATCAAACAGTCAGTGGTTTGAAAAACCCCAAGGTAATTTGTACATCTGACTTGTTTTCTTTAGTTCACATGATCTGTCATCACTTGTTTTGACAACTATTTCCTTATTGAAAGACAGTCAGGTATTTTTTTTAAATATATCTGTCATGCTTTTCTTTGAATGTCGGTTAACAATCTGCATTCTATCCAGTGACATACCTTGTCTCTAAAATAACTGAACCCTTTTGACGCAGTGAGCCCTAATAATCTTAGAGCATATTGTTTTTAAGCACTAATAACTATTTAAAGTTAGTATTCACAGAGCAAGCTTATTCTTTTTGAGAGAAGACTGAAAATAACAGTAAACAAATAAACAAAACATTTGAGTGCTGTTGCTGTGCTGATTTTGATATAAATGATCAGTTTATATAACCTAACAAACTTATATTGGCTAAAAATTCTGAAATTTAGCAAGTTTTAATGCATAAACAATACAGAGCTGCTTTAATGAACCCACTATAACCCACATCCTAGGGAAAGTATTTGAATTGGCCAAAAAAAAAGGCATCAGTAACGTAATTCCACAATCGAAAGGTGTCACCGGTGTCAAGGGAGCGAAGACAAGAGGTTGGACCCAAATGCAATATAATAAAAAAAAATTGTGGAGACAAAAACAAGTGGTCAAATAACATTCTTAAGAACTCAGGTATCACGAAGGGCATTGAAAAATGCAAAAACAAAGCAATGATCAAAGTACAAAAATTAACAAAACAATCACCAAAACTTAACTAGAAAAACTGAACAGGATGACACTCACTGAAACAATACAGGTACTGACTAACAAAAACTCCGCATTAACTGGTCTGGGCAAGGTGTATAAATAGTCCAAACATTTCATGATGACGATATTCAGCTGTGTGTGATTAATGGTGACCGGTTTGTGCAAGCATGCTGGGATATGTAGTTCGTGAATGACGTGAATGCTGTATGCCAGCGATCTTCCAGGAACAGATCGCTGGTAATGTAACAGTATGACAGAAAGGCTCAACATAGTCTGGCTGCTGGTTGAGCAGGACAGTAAATTATACAACACTGATGACTGACAATGAAAAAGTTTTTTTTACCTTTCTTCAGCTATCTTTTATCAGCAACGCGGTAAAGCAAGGTACTTTCATATACCTTTTACCACTGACATCCATATGTCTTAAGATACTTTGTTAACTTAAATTGTTTTTATTTTCATCTGGATTTGATCACTGTGCTTGTTCTTGTGATTTTGGTCTGTTTCAGATGTCTGCTGCGCGCGCTCTCCATTTGCTGATATTTGGATTTACCATGTTGAAGTTCATCTGCTGTTACAGTGATGGAAGTTTATTGAACGACCAGTGTCAAAGTATGGCTATAGATCATGGATTTCAACCACCAGGACAGGATTCAAACATTTTTAGTGTCGATCCAGATAACGTGATTGTGGACAGTTCGCAAGTGGGAAAGGGCATCCCAGGTAGAGTCTTATGTGTTTAAATTGACATTTTTTGCATCTTAAAGATGTTTTTATCCAAATCGACTTAGAGGAGAGCAGGAGCAGGGTATAATTTAAAGTAAAACTTTTTGGTTTTGGGCAAATAATGAGCAAAGTAATGGGGTTAATGGGGTTGAAATAAAAACATTCACAGAAAAATAATTTCTTTCACATTTCTTATACAACAACATTAAAGTACACAATTCTTTTCACAAATGTTGCAAATTGATTTTAAATAATACAAATAGAGTTTAAAAGGTCACACATGGACCAAATTTATGCTGATGTCGTATCTTGCAATATAGAGTAATTTTGTCAAATGATTTGATTGTAGCTTCATCACGACAGGTTTTTCATGGGAGGGGAGTCAGTCAGATTTGTCCATAGAGTCAACACCGGGACCTTTCATGTAGTAGCGCCAAAGGTGCCAAGAATAAAAATGTTACTATTTACCCCATAGTGTAAAATAAAGAGAGTTAGTTATAACACTTGCTGGAAAGTCAGATTTTACACAATCTATTTAAATTAGTTTAGTTTATACAGTATATTTTCTTAGTACTTAACTCTACATATATATCATACATAGCACAATATGTTTGTCTATTTAAGACTCTAGAAAGGATTTATTTGCAATATTAGCTGGTTCATTAAAATAAATTATATAAATAATATTTTTGATTATTATTTTTATACAAAAAATTATTTAAATTACACTCATCATTAAAATAAGTTTTGTTTTTAGTTAGGTTTATTAATGTACACAATGTTGTAACACCCTGTTGTGACACGCCACTGTCGTATTTTCTCAGGACAGGCTAGCAGTCTTTATTAAATCTGCCAGATATTGAAAAAATCCAAGATTGTGTTTTTTTTATTTTGATATATATTGCATTGCAATATGAAAAAAACTTCACTAAATGAGTTGCATAACCATTTGGAACGAATTTATCATTTTAAATTTGACTGAGATGATTTTGTATAGGAGTGCATAAAATATAAAAATTTACAAGCATAGATAAATTCAATAAAATATACAAATTAAATAAGCAGCATTTTATTGTTTTCTGAGGAGTGGAACTGTATTCAGGTATAGAGCAATTTAATAATCAAATGTAAAATAACATAGTCTCTAGTCTACTGCGAAAATGATACTGAATATTGCGAAATGATAAATTATAATCCAGACTCAACATTGATGTGACTATTGTGAATGAATTGAACACATTGCAATATCAATGCTGGAACGATAAATTGTGCAGCCCTAGTCTCTATGTGTTTTTCACATCTTTTAAAATGTAAAAACAATATTGATAATAAAAAAATACTTTTATGTTGGCAAAATTTTCTCCTGTGGTTCCCATTAAATTTTTTTTCAGTAAATGGCAGGATGGTGAAATGCTTGGAAGTTGTCGTGGTTACCCCTGAGCAACTTAAAACTTAATCTTATAACTTAGTGTTACTTTTACCCACCTTACTTTGTGCCCCACTCTCCACTACATTTCATCCAAAATTGACCTAAAATTGTATCAGTTCTTCTATATGAGTAAAATATATTAAAGGATAGTTGACCCCAAAACTCAGCATATTAACCCTTAGCCAACATTCTTCAAAATATCATTTTTATTTATTAAACTTTGTTAAGCAAAATAATGAAACTAAAACAGGTTTGGCACGGCTAGACAGTGAATAAATTATTCATTCATTTTTTTTTTTTTTTAGCTTCCTTTTACTTATCAGAAATCACCACAGCGGAATGAACCACCAACTTATCCAGCACATGTTTTACACAGCAGATGCCACAGCTAAAACCCATCACCGGGAAACACCCAAACACTCTCATACACACATACACTACGGACAATTTAACTTTCCCAATTCTAGAAAAGAATAAATAAATAAATATTTTAAAATAAATTGTCCGTAATTTATGTTTGTAAATTAGTCTGCACGGATGTTTCCCAGTACTGGGTTGCAGCTGGAAGGACATCCGTTGTGTAAAAACATATGCTGGATAAATTGGTGGTTCATTCCACTGTGGCGACCCCTGATGAATAAAGGGACTAAGCCGAAAAGAAAATGAATGAATGAATGAATTACAGCACAAAAGAGAGGGACATATTTTCACTATTCAGCTGTCGTTTCTTTATGTCCTTTATGTCCTTGATGATACTGTATATTGCCTTGGCTAAACTTTAGCTACTTAGGTAAATGGTTTGCTCATGAGTCATGGAGGAAGTCAAATTGGCAATATTTAGCTGGGTTCACACTGAGCACTGAATCATTTGCTTGTCAAGCTAAATCCCGAGCATGCAATATTCTGTCTCAAGCCCACCAAAAAGCTCACATTCCCAAAGCTCTTGAGCCCCTCTGCACATAGGCTACCAGGTTCTTGCTTTCCTTAATGCTGCTAGTGTGATTGTCTACTATAGTCTACGTTACAAGAAAGTTTTTGTTTAATGTTTTAATGGTGTAAACAAGTTATCTTTTCAAACTTTTCAGCAAAATGTTTAACTTCTTCCACAGTGACGCTCTCTTCTTCTGTTCCATTTTTGGGCTATATGTTGGAGGCTCGAAAGTGTGATGATTGTCCACCTGCTGGTACATTTAGTGGGATTGACACTGAGAAGAGTGTGCTTCTCTGTGGCGTAAGTCCTGCCACACACACATACACACATACAAGTAGTGATTGGTTTTTGTGATTCATGGAGACTCTACATAGGTGTAATGTATTTTTGTAGCCTACTGTAAAAAATGTTTATTATGTCATTACCCCACAACTACCCCTAAACCCAACCCCCACAGGAGACCTGCGGAACAAAAACGAATGTGAAAAAACCCTGTTAAGTATGATTTTAAACAGTTTTATATTTTGAGGACACAGGGCTACATGTCTTCATAATACACCTTAACTATTTCAGTGATAGGACTAAAAAGTGCTCATAAACGAATGTTTTCTCAATTCAAATGAGTTGGACCTGGAAACAATATTCCATACATCACCTATACGTCATGACTTAACAAATGGATACAATCCTCAAAACAGTCAGTTCATGTTGCAGTGCATGACCAATTGCGTGACTCTCAGACGCACTCTATAGTGATAAATAGATGCTGTTTTATAGGTTCAAATGGGTTCTGTACACAAGACTTGAAGTGGAGCAAAAGTCTGGGTTTTGGGTGCGTGTTTAAACAGACATATACACATAATTAATGATAACATCTCAACATGTCGATCTTGGCGCATTTTTTTAAATGAAACTAATTTTGTCTTAAATGAGCATAAAAAGTTAGGAAAGCCATTGAATGCTTTCATTTACGATTTGTGCATTTTTAAGTGACACCTCTGTTATTTAATGTAATAAAAAATAATCTAAATTTGGGGGGGGGGGGGGGGGGGTCCCTTATTTACACATCCCAATGTTGACAGGTATGACACACACGCGCACACACACACACACACACACACACACACACACACACACACACACACACTTTTACACTCTTTCTTACTGGCTTTTTAGAGCAATTTTTAAATGTTAGCAGCTATAAATTTTATAAACTAAAGTCTGGTGTTTATCTTATGTATTTATTAGGACCAGGCTGTGGCTCAACCTAATAACAATGATAAAACTTCAGTCCTAGTGACGTGGACTCCTCAAGCCACTGGACAGTTTTACTTCAGGTACATTTTTGTAATGCAGTAAAAGCAATACATTGTGCAATGGTTGTATAAAGCTTTTAAAATAAATTAAGCAAAATGAAATTGTTATTGTATTTTATAAAATGTTTTGCATTATGTGGAGATTAGCACTGTGGGTCATAGCGATCACTAGACCCAGAACTAAAAATCAGCCTTAAGACAAAATTAAAGATTTATATTTACAAAAATATTTATGGTTTTATTGTAAATAAAATTATTATTTTTGTATTATTATTGTATTGTATTGCTCGTTTGTAAATCTGATATCTAAATATCTTTTTAGAGCTGCATTCGTCCAATCTTACGGTTCCGGTTCGCCAAAAAAAGCAATCATACTCCCGACAACAACAACATTGCCGCTAGTGGGAATGACAATGGCAACGTCACCGCCTGCAACAACACCAACAATGACGCAGACAATGATGAAAACCGACTATGCTTTTTCGTCGACAGTGACAAAGACAATCACACAGACAACAACGACGCAGACAATGACACAGACAACAACATCGACAGACACCACCGCTACTGTAACAACTAGTCGTACAACAATAGGTAATAAAAAACATCCGTATAGAGCAAAAGAATCAAAACTCTCAAACAGTGACCAAATAAATATATTAAATAGACAGTTCACCCAATGTAGTACTACTCGATGTAGTGATATGGCCACAACTCCCATTGTATTATGTTATTGTATTATACGTTGGGAATAATAGAATCCAGTGTAGGAAAACTGATATCTTTGCCTGATATTCAAACATACTGGTGGTATATGGATGTAGATTGTTGAAGAAAAAATAGTTTTCCATAAAAACACATAATTAAAAGCTGTACTGCTTTTTGTAATGCTCTCATCATGTCTCATAGACACATCCACTGCACCACCAACCTCTGCAGTCGGCAGTACACAAACAGGTCTAACTGTATTCACAACACCAAACCTACAGGCTACAGGTAAATATTGTCTTCATATACAAAATCAAATGTATTAAGTAGATTTTTAAAAGTAAGTAAACATATTACCGAGAGAACAATCAAATATAACAAGAGTTTTGTGACTGATCGTGTTACAATAATCAGAGTAGAAAACATTTTTGATGTCACTACACCTTATGAAGTCTTAAATTATCAGGTTATTGATTTTTGTTTAAACCTTTAAATCAGGTTGTTTTAATAAAGCAGATTATTGATTGATATCAGCATACCAGTGTGCATGTGAGCAGTGAAATAACTCACAATAGGGATAATAACTACTATAAAATAATGCACACTTGAGGTGGTGATATGGCTACGACTCAAAGCAGATTAAAATATACACTCTCAAAATGTCCAGCCTAGGCAAACTAATATCTTCGCCTGATGTTCAAGCATAGTGATGATATGTTTATGTAGATTGTATACATATACTGCTTATTGGTGTGATTTTAGAGCACACAATCTTTATAGGCCAAATCAAGGGGGAAATTTCCATTTCTGTGTGTCCACAGTCAATATTATACACAAACAGATCCAACTACAAACACAGCATCATTTGCAACATCAAACACAAACTCATATATGGAGAAAATTATTATCCCTTTGTGAAATTTGTATATTGTATATATATTGTATAAAATATATTCTACAATTAATGATTAAGAGCAAGGACATTTTCACAGTATATCCTCTAATATTTTTCTTCTGGAGAAAGACTTATTTCTTTTCATTTAGATGCAATAAAAGAAGTTTTTAATAGAAAATTTCAATAATAATAATAATAATAATATGTTATGTAATGTAATACTTTATGTAATGTACTAACAATATCATTAACCCTCTTAAGAAATAATTATATTATTAAGAAATTATTAAGAGAACATATCACTGCTGTCAAAAATAACAGAAAAGTAACATAGTACCTTAATTGTGGCACTGGTGGTTTATATATACACACTTTATTAGGTACACCTGTCCAACTGCTTGTTAACGCAAATTTCTACACTGGGCTTTTCCTTCCATAGACTTCCATTTATACGCACGCGAATGCGTCAGACCGGAAACGCAGGGTCATGCGTTGCGGTGCAAAGTTCAAATGTGGTGAACTCTGACCTGCGAAATTGCATCACTTGACTGCATGAGACCAACCAATGATCAAAACATGACCTCTCTGGACAGAAATTTAAAACATGGAGCAATCGCTTGCTTTTTTAAAGCCTAATAATCTTGTTTATTCCCGCCCCTTTTCGCACCATCGCACTGCAGAACTTTGCATTATCAAACTCTAGTGTGACCGCAGCTTTAGGTTTTGTTCGAAACTGCATACTCAAAGAGTAGGTACTCAATTTCAATAAGTACTTAGCGAGGACTTAAAAGAGTTGGTACTCAACAGCCAAATTTCGATAAGTATTATTGGGATTGTACGCCATCCGTCATGTTTACGTTATCATTTGACTGATGTTACAAGGGCAACAACTTTAAAAAAATTGCAGGTTTAAGGAATCTTCATTTATTATTTTTCATCCATAAGTAACCTGCTTAAATCTCTGTTGTTTTCCTATCTTGTTTGATTATTCAACGCTGATATATAACCTTCTCATTGTACATTTGTGTGCATATAATCTCATATAAGGAACCCATTCAATTTATGCCGTTTTTTTAAATTGTAAAAGATACAACCATGTTTTTCTGAGCTTGTATCAAATTATAAGTCCTTTTTCATAATAGTGGTTAATATTAATTATTAATAACAATTCCATAAAGATAATATAAATAAGATAACAAGGACAGAAGCACCTCATAGCATCTGTAATGTAACTCTACCAAATAGTTTTTCTTACACATAAACACACACACTCCACACACACATACACACACACGTACACACACACACGCGCACACACACGCACACACACACACACACACACACACGCGCGCACACACACACACACACACACACACGTACACACACACATGCGCACACACACACACACACACACACACACGCACACACACACACACACACACACACACACACACACACAATGTATATATTACTGACAAATTATTGTTTCATTTAATGACAACAAAATAAAACATTAATTTATGATTAAAAAATGAATAAAAGTAACCATAACAAATAAGTCAACAACAAAAAAACAAAACCTTATTCAAACTTGTTCTAACAATCATGTATTAGAGACAAAGCCGCATGTTCTGCTGCATCTCCACACAGCAGGGCCAGTTCTGCAGATGATCAGCAGATCTGTGTTTGCAATCACCATCAGCATCACAGTGAACACTGGAACGGGGTTGGGAGTGGGACATGCAACTGTCCATGCCAAAGAAACTGATTCTGAAAATGAAGAGACCACAGCAACATTTGGCAGGGTCTCGTCCACTCTCGGCACTACAGCATCTCCAACATCATCTCCAGCACACTGCTGTGCTTTTTCATCCTCAATACACCCAGCACCAGTCTGAGTGTTATGATCACAAGCTATCTAGCGGCTGCGAATCTCAGAGGAATTATATTTCTAGTACCTTGTTGAATCTCTCTCTGCACCACTCACTTCCTGCTTCCACCATCCAGGTACCCCTTAGCAATGACATCAACGATCGTGGAGGAAGTCATATGCCACCTCGCGGAGATTTTCACACTTCAGCAAGCATTCACAGAGCAACTGGCTGCAAAACAAGAAAGGTTAGAGTGAGATCTGCTACAGCTGGCTGAGCGAATACTGCCCCTGGAACCATGCGCCATAGGCGCAGCACACCGCCACCTTTATTGCTAAGAGAGAAGACTGGTCTAAGAAGGATTGGCCAAAAATAAATTACTCCATTTTTAACCGGGGAGTATTTTGCTCTGGAGGCTCTCAAAAATTATGATTATGAGGCTTTAAAGAGAGAAATTCTTGAGTGGGACTGTCACTAGTAAGCGCTGCACAACAATTTAACACCTGGGGCCTCATGTACGAAGACTTGCGTGGAAATCTTACTAAAACATTGCGTACCCACAAAGCTGTAAATGTGCGTACGCATAAAAAAATTCAGATGTATGAAACACTGCGTACGCCGAATCTCACGCATATTCTTTTTTACATCCGAATGAACGTGAAACTGAGCGCAACATGCACAAGCACAAAACCCCTCCCTGCCTCCTCCCCCGTATGAATATGTTAATGACTATGCTAATGGAAAACCCCAACGAAAAAGCAATGGAAAAAGCAAGCAAAAAGAGAAACTTTGAACAGAATGTGAAATGGAGGTGCTGCTTTCGGAGGTAGACCGGAGAAAACTGTGTTATTTGCAAGTTTGTTCTCCGGAATTAACAACAACAAAAAAAAAAATAGAGTGGGAGAGTTTAGCTGATGTGGTCAACACAGTTGGGTCTAAACATTGCACTGAGTGCATTAAAAAAAGAAATAGTGTGGTTTATATCTGTAAAATGTTGCAACACCCTTAGCAGTCTCAGTAGCGCACCTCGTAAGACGTATGTGATCATGTATTGACACGTTCGAGCATAAAATCGGCTCGAATCCAGCGTCTAATGAACTCTTTCTTCTTCTTTTTCCCGCTACATATCAGATTTTGCCCACTATTTATCACGAAAAAGACAAGTAGGAATCATCAATAAGTCTGTGCATCATATTTTATTTGCACATTTATTGAATAGAAATGTTTCTGATTCACTCATGCAAATTCATGTTCAGATAGTGTCTTTATAGCAATGTGCGTGCAGTAGATCGCTCAGATTACATTGGGAAAACAGGCGACTGCTGCAAATTTTGCTTTAATGTTTAGCTGGTCAACTGTATGGTATGGAAACCTTACATACCTACTAGATGAACCCGTCTCATACAGCTGCCATTGCAAGGCTCAGACACTTTGTAGAGAGGAATTTAACACAACTGCCTCTAGGAGTCGCCAATGGAAATAAAACAGACACGCACAAAAAATGTGCGTACGCCAGCCAGAAAGCTGCCGTGAAGCTGCGCACATTCCCACGTTCAGTTCATCGTTAGTAAATCCAAACGTGAGCGATTCTGAGCATGAAACCTGGCGTACGCAAAGTTTTTGTGCGTAAACAGCGTTGATACATGAGGCCCCTGGTCCTATGATGATGGCTCCCCCGTGCGGTTGCAAGCAACCCACATCACCTGTCTAGCCCGCTTGTGGCTCCTCGGTGACAATCCCAGTGCTACTCAAGTTGCAGAAAGGGTGGTCATCGAGAAATTGCTGCGCATGCTTCTAAGGCAGCTTCGCAGGCCAGTAAGTATGAAAAACCAGACAAGGTTGGCAACCTTAGTGGAAGCAGTGGAGTTGGTGAAAGCAAACCTCAACCGCGATGGAGGAGAGAGAGCAGCCGCGCAGCCCTGGAGGGTGACACATTCCTGGCGACTGGCGGAAGGTAGCGCACAACCAGACCTGCGATCCCAAGCCTAGTAGACAAGCCCGTGCCAACCAACCCAGTTTGCCCAACGGCACGTGCCTGTCTGGCTGACTTCATCCTACACAGAATAGTTCCCCCTGATGCTCCGACACATAAAGTGATGCTGAATAGAAACCCCTGCTGGCCACCCTAGACAATGGGAGTGCAATAACTTTGGTTCAACCTGGTATCATAGCAAATAACCCCAGAGATAAATCAAAAATATTCATCACATGTATACATGGCGATACCAGATATGTTCCCGCACAGCAGGTGATGATCTCAGCAAATCCAGGCGCATGGTCCATGGAAAAGAGAATAGTCCCCGACCTCCCCATACCCCTCCTCTTGGGGGGTGACTGGCCAGGGCTCCAAGCTCTACTCACCATGGCAGCACAGAAAAAGGGGAAGCCAACACGCCATTCATGGGCTCGAACATCACGGGACTGCCAACCTGCACTCATGGCCACCGAGTGGAATAGATGTATTCTTTGATCTGTTTCAACAAGTGACATCATGTGGTTGATTCAAGAAAGCACATTGAGAAGATAATACATTGAGAAACTGCTGGTCGCAGGTGAGAGTGGTAGAAAAGGAAGATCGACTACCGGCACCTCATCCTCTTCCATATTTCGCCATTGAAAACGATCTGCTGTACTGTGTTCAAAGAGTAGTGGGGGAGAAAAGACTCTCCTGGTAGTACCAAAATCCTTCGCTGAAGTCTGCTCGGGGACATGACACATCCTAGTCATCGTGAATTATGCTACACACTACCCCGAGGCGATGCCCTTGAGATGCCCTCCTCGATGTGGCTCAACAGACATGGAAACAGGACCTAGCCCCACATTCGACAGTGATAGAGCATGTACAGGACATGAGACAGGGGATCAACCGGGTTTGGCCTTTGTCGGTGACAAAGAAAGATGTTTTTACAAGTGACTGTTTAGTGAACACTGGAAAATTTTATAGAGAAGTATTCTTTAAACAGCTGTGTCCTCTTTGCTTCATGAATATGCATAATTCTGACAAATAATACCTTTGATGTATTAAATGACATAAATTTCACTTTAAGTTTATTGTTTTTAAACAAGATTGATTAAGCTCCATTTGTTCAAAACTATGCTGTTTAAAAAGATTATCAATTTTCTTGGTAAAATATTAGTTTGTTTAAATGTACATGTTTTATTGTGTATTATATGACGTGTTGTCTTTTATGAGATTGTTGTCAATCTGTTTTGTGAATCTCCACAGTGCTGAACAGTCTCCACTAATTTGAGCTAAATTTAATAATTATTTACTTAATCCATACTTGTTGAATTTAATTAATAATATTGCTTGTAATCTGTAACCTCAGTTTTATTGTGCAGATATAGGGTATTATTTTTTAGAGCTGATAAACAGGCTCCATAAATTTTTAATTAAATCAAAATAAACATTGAGTAGTTTTCATTAACATTGTGTTTGGTTCTGTTCAATTAAATTAATACTTTTGTTTAAAAAAATGTAAGTACTGTTTGCGGTTACTCATTTTTAATGACTAATTTTAAATAAGTTAATTTAATTATTGTTACTCAATCCATATATGTAGAATTTAATTATTAAAATTACTTGTAATCTGTTAACTCAATTTTATTGAGTAGATATACTGTAGGATATTATTTTTTTTACAGTGTAAGCTGTGAAGCATAGTCATAGTAGTGACATGGCATGGGCATGTATGGCTGTCAATTAAACTGGTTCTCTTGTATATATTGATGATGTGACTGCTCTCTGAATATGATCTCCGGTGTCATCAAGCGGAGGCGCAGGCTTTCTGGGGGATGAACCGACATAACCACTCGAAGCTTGAATCGGGCACGCTGTGAATGAGTGGGGGGGGGGGTCAGCGGGGAGTTGAAGGCAACGGATAAACCCCCA
Source organism: Danio rerio (assembly GCF_052040795.2). Classification (NCBI taxonomy): domain Eukaryota; kingdom Metazoa; phylum Chordata; class Actinopteri; order Cypriniformes; family Danionidae; genus Danio; species Danio rerio. Next base: position 22,809,879 of record NC_141028.1, read on the forward strand.
CTGTGATCCTTAGATCTGCCCGGGTGCTAACTGTTTTCACAGGGAGCAACTGGGGTGGCGTGCGATCCCACAGTGAGAGCTTGAGCTGTCCGCGTGCATCGCACCAACATGCTGGACCACATCATCCGGAGATAGAAACCACCGCATCCAGAAACGCACAGCGTCTTGAAAAAGACTTGTTTATTGACTGTGCTGCTGTCTTAGGGAATCTGCTCTTTTAATGCACTTTTTGTGTACCAACAAAACGCCCAGGGGACAGGAAAGTCCAGATCAACCACCGATGTCACGTCATCTCTCGCACTGGCGAGTATGCCGGTTTCAGTCTTGAAATCAGGTTGGCAGATAAAGTGTCTTAAGTCTTGTGAGAGGCTCTGAAATGAAATTCTAATGCTCATTTCCCAGCCGCCTGCTGATACATCCCACTAATGGCTAATCCCTCTTCAGAGTGATTGGTCACCTGGCGTACTGCCATAGTCTGTTAGAGATTGACTCTTATCTCCTCCCAGGATCCTGTGGAGAGGCTGGCAGCAATTGGGCTCCCACACCCAAAGGGAGGGAAAGCCACTCTTTTCGGATCGCTACATTAATTTGTGGGGGAGTCCCAGCCCTCCACTGGGGAAAAAACATTCTTCTCTTCTCCAAGCGGCCCGCCTCAGGTTCGCTTTGCAGTCTGATTACCGGACTTAACAATGACCTGTGACGGGAGCATCAACTTCTTGCGGGTGGACTCGGCGTGTTCACTAGCCAGTGGAACGGGCTGTGACGGCGGAGCGTTTTGGAGCCGCGGAAAGAGCGCTCTCAGCGAGAAACAGTCCTGGGTGGGTAGCAGTTTTTCGAGCCCACCAAGAGATGACCTGCTCCATTGCACATGGCTGATCTCTCATAACCAAGACTCCTGGTTAAAGTCCTCAACGGTGTCACCGAGTAGGCCTGCCTGGGATATGGGCACACCAAAAAAGCATATTTTGTCCAAGGGTGCCATTTCCAGACCACTTTGTGACCATAGAGTGTCTTGAGTCTTGTGAGAAACTCTGAAGCGAAATTCTAATGCTCATTTCTCAGCTGCCAGCTGATATATCACACTAATGGCTAATTGTTCTTCAGAGTGATTGGTCACCTGGCGTACTCCCATAGCAGGAACTGCTTTTGAGAGGATTTGTAACCAAGTTAAAAGTAAAAGTCTGATTTGTGATTATTATTCTGTCAAATTACTTTTGGTCCCTTAACTAGTGGGAGACACATATGCAAACTGCTGTAATTTCTGCACCGTTCACCGGATTTAGATGTACAATTAAAGCTCTCTAATTAAAGCTTGAAGTCTGCAGTTTAAGCACATTCATTTTATTTAAAATTCATTGGGCTCTTTTTTGACGGTCCATGCGCAGGGCGCAAATGCTTTCAGGGCGTGTCAGAATGCGTTTTTGCTCATTTAAGGACGGGAAATCTGCCTTGCGCCGTGGCGCATGGTCTAAAAGGGTTGAGTTTATTTTCTTAATGAGTTACAGGTGTGTTTTGAGAATAAACCAATTAGAGTCTCATCTCCCATTCCCTTTAAGAGTCAGCTGCGACGCGCCAAGAGCGCATTCGCTATTTACAGGACGTAAAGTAAGTCTAAGTGGAAAAAATGAGCATTTCACAAGCAAACAGTTAACAGTTTTTAACAGAAAACTGTTTAACAGAGCATCTACTTCGTGAGAATGAGAGATAATGGAACTAATTGCTCTTGGATAGGGAAACCTTTACGCACAGACATCAATTAGTCTATAAATAAATACTTTTGTTTGTTAAGCGCAAACATTCGTTTCAAAACTATTTCTAAATTCAGTTCTAATTTGCGCCACACTGCGCTGGGTGTATGATAGGGCCCATTATGTCGGTGTGTAAATCCAAACATGCTAGAATTGTGTCAATGTCCAAATATTCATGGACCTAACATCTAGCGGAATGAACAGCCACCAGGTTATTTTAAAAAGCAGATTTTTTTGGCAGTAATCAGCATATGGTGTGCGTGTAAGCAGTGAAATAACTCACAATGGAAAAAATAACTATTATAAAATAATGCACACTCGAGGTGGTGATATGACTCAAAGCAAATACAAATATACAGTCAAAAAATGTATATTTAAAGATATTTAAAAGATATTTTAAGATATATTAAAATATTTTTTCTGTTGATGTAGATTTTCTACATATTGGTGTGATTTTAGAGCTTAAAACATTTAAAGGCTGACCATTATAAGTATTAATGCTGTTTATTTTCTGTGTTTCTACTTTTTCCGCAGTCAATACTACACAAACAGATCCAACTACAAACACAACAGTAATATCAAGTACACAATCACAGACTACAGGTAAATAACATCATATATAGAAAAAATGATTAACCCTTTATGAATTTTATTGTTTTCAAATATATTTTACAATTAATGTTTGAGAGGAAGAAAATGTTTACAGTATTTCATATAATATATTTCTACTGGGCAAAGTATTATGTTTTAGTTTGGCTGCAATAAAAGTAGTTTTTAAGTAAAATAAATAACAATAATAATTTTAAGGTAAAAAAGTAAGATCCAACAGGACAGTAAAATATTACTATCATTGTGGCACTAGTGTTTTTAATGTCTGTAATGCTGTTAATCGAGCTATATGAATAAGCTTTATTGCAGAGTGAAATCTGTTTCTGTGTTTCTACAGTCAATACTACACAAACAGATCCAACTACAAACACAACAGTAATTACAACATCAAACACGCAATCACAGAATGCAGGTAAATTACATCATTTAAATATAAACTGTTGAGGGGGAAATTATTTAACCCTCCTGTGAAATATTTATTATTTTTCAAATATTTCAAGCAGTAATAGAGCAAGGAAAATTTCACAGTACTTCCGATAAAAAAAAAAATCTTCTGGAAAAAGTCTTATTTGTTATATCGGCTGGAATAAAAGCATGTTTTTTTAAAACCAATCTAAGGTCAATATACACAATTTAAGCCTTTTTTTAATACAGACATTATTGCTGAGTGTATTTTCTGTTTCTACAGTTTCTGCAGTCAATACTACACAAACAGATCCAACTACAAACACAACATTAACATCCAACACACAATCACAGACTACAGGTAAATAACATCCTTTTACAGTGCATCCGGAAAGTATTCAAAGTGCTTCATTTTTTTCACATATTTTTTATGTTACAGCCTTATTCCAAAATAGATTAAATTCATTTATTTCCTTACAATTCTACACACAATACCCCATAATGACAATGTGAAAAAATATTTTTTTAAATTGTTGCAAATTTATTAAAAATAAAAACCTTAAAAATCATATGTACATAAGTATTCACAGCCATTGCTCAATACTTTGTTGATGCACCTTTTACAGCCTCAGGTCTTTTTGATTGTGATGCCACAAGCTTGTCACACCTGTCTTTGAAAATTTTTGCCCATTCCTCTTTGCAGTACCTCTCAAGCACTCTCAGGTTGGATGGGAAGTGACAGTGTACAGCCCTTTCAGATTTCTCCAGAGATGTTCAATTGGATTTAGATCTGGGCTCTGGCTAGGCCACTCAAGGTGATTCACCAAGTTGTTGTGAACCACTCCATTGATATTTTGGCGATGTGCTTTGGGTCATTGTCCTGCTGAAAGACAAACCATCGCCCCAGTCCAAGGTCAAGAGCACTCTGAAGCAGGTTTTTATTCAGGATGTCTCTGTTCATTGCTGCATTCATCTTTCCCTCTATCCTGACCAGTTCTCCAGTTCCTGCTGTTGAAAAACATCCCCACAGCATGATGCTGCCACCACCATGCTTCACTGTAGGGATGGTATTAGCCTGGTGATGAGCGGTGCCTATTTTTCGCCAAGTGTAACGCCTGGCATTCACTCCAAAAAGTTTAGTTTTAGTCTCATCAGATCAGAGATATTTGTTTCTTATGGTCCGAGATACCTTCAGATGCCTTTTGGCAAATTCCTGCCGGGGATGGCTTCTGTCTGGCCTCTCTGCCATACAGGCCTGATTGGTGGACTGCTGCACAGATGGTTGTCCATGGAGCTCAGACAGAGTGACAATCAGGTTATTGATCACCTCCCTGACTAAGGTCCTCCACCCCAATAATTCAGCTTAGATGGCCGGCCAGCTCTAGGAAGAGTCCTGGTGGTTCCAAACATCTTTTACCCTTTGGATAATGGAGGCCACTGTGCTCATTGGAACTTTCAGAGCAGCAGAAAATTTTCTGTAACCTTCCCCAGCCTTGTACCTTGAGACAATCCTGTCTCTGAGGTCTACAGGCAATTCCTTTGTCTCCATGCTTGGTTTGTGCTTTGACATGCACTGTCAACCCTGGGACCTTATATGGACAGGTGTATGCCTTTTTAAATCATGTCCAATCAACTGAGTTTACCACTGGTGAACTCCAATTAAGCTGCTGAAACATCTCAAAAATGATCAGATGGAAACAGAATGTACCGAAACTCAATTTAGAGCTTCACAGCAAAGGCTCTAAATACTTATGTACATGTGCTTTTTCAGGTTTTTTTGTTTTTAAAAAAAATTGCAACAATTTCAAAAAACTTTTTTCACATTGTCATTATGGGGTGTTGTGTGTAGAACTTTGAGGAAATAAATGAATTTAATCCATTTTGGAATAAGGCTGTAACATAAAAATGTGGAAAAAGTGAAGCGCTATGAATACTTTTCAGATGCATTTTATATATTATTATTTATTAATTTCTTTTCAGTTTAGTCCCTTTATTAATCTGGGGTCGCCACAGCGGAATGAACCGCCAACTTGACTGGGAACCGCAACCCATGATTGGGAAACACACTTACACATTTCTTCACAAACATACACTACGGACAATTTAGCTTACCTTGAACCAGTGACTTTCTTGCTGTGATGCGATCATGCTAGGCACTGCGCCACCGTGATGCCCATATAATATATTGAACACACATCGGCCACAACAGGAAATAAAAAAAGAATTGAATATATATATATATATATATATATATATATATATATATATATATATATATATAAAGTAAAAAAAACATATATATATATATATATATATATATATATTCAATTCTTTTTTTATTTCCTGTTGTGGCCAATGTGTGTTCAACATGCAAAGAAATATGGATAAGACCAAGGAAGCGCTTTTAGAAGAAAAGTTTCAATACAAAACAATTATTGTCGCATTACCAGGCTATCCAGCGTTTCCTTCAGAGTTTCATGCAATTTCAGTTGTTTCATTTTTAATCTTTAGACTTTAACTGCAGTTCAGCAGTTCACTTACATTCAGCAACATATTGTTCATGCCTCGTGACAATTATTGGATAAAAATATGAAGTAAGGACTGCTGGAAGAGTGCTGTTTTAATGAAATTTGATACCGCATGGGTAGGCTAAATTGTCCGTAGTGTATAGTGTGTGTGTGAATGTGAGTGTGGATGTCTCCCAGAGATGGGTTGCGGCTGGAAAGGCATCTGCTGCGTAAAAACTTGCTGGATAAGTTGGCGGTTCATTCCGCTGTGGCGACCCCAGATTAATAAAGGGACTAAGCCGACAAGAAATTGAATGAATGAATGAATGATACCGCATGGATGGCGAACAGAAAGAAAAACCTCCACATTTCGGGACTCGGGTGGTCCTTTAAAGTAATCAAAAATCGCTACCTACATGGTAGACTCTTAAAAAGAGTATTATCTTTATTATAAAATCTGAGTATTGGTGTCCATGTAAATGTACTCAGTGAAAGTGCCATATGATGTTGCAAGCTGTCAAAGACAGCCTATTCCAAGGGCAAAATTATTTAAGCGTCCTGTGAAATATCTTTTCTTTTTCAAATATATGTCAAGCTCTAATTGAGCAAGAAATATTTCACAGTATTTCCGATGACATTTTTTCTTATGAAGTCTTATTTGTTTTTTTTCGCTTGGAATAAAAGCTATGTTTTATTTGACTTTTATAAGGTCAGTATATTATTAGCCCCTATAAGCATTTTTCTTTTCAATACAGACATAATTGCTGAGTGTATTTTCTGTTTCTACAGTTTCTGCAGTCAATACTACACAAACAGATCCAATTACAAACACAACATTAACATCCAACACACGATCACAGACTACAGGTAAATAACATCATTATTTATATAAACTGTTAAGGGGAAAATTATTAAACCCTCCTGTAAAATATTTATTATTTTTAAAATATTTGTCAAACACTAATAGAGCAAAGAAGATTTCACAGTATTTCCAAGAAAAAAATTTCTTCTGAAGAAAGTCTAATTTATTTTATTTCGGCTGGAATAAAAGCATGTTTAAAAAAAAAAAAAAAAAACGTTTTAAGGTCAATATAGCCCATTTAAGCATTCTTTCTAATATAGACATTAATGCTGAGTGTATTTTTCTGTTTCTACAGTTTCTGCAGTCAATACTACACAAACAGATCTAACTACAAACACAACATTAACATCCAACACACAATCACAGACTACAGGTAAATAACATCATTATATATATAAACTGTTGAGGGCAAAATTATTTAAGCCTCCTGTGAAATATTCCTGTGAAATAATCTTTTTCAAATATTTGTCTAGCACTAATGGAGCAAGGAAAATTATAGATCCAAAATAAAGTGCATCCTCAAAATTACATATGAGATTTTACAGCATAGATAATGTAATTTCATTTCAAAATATTATTAACCAATTTAAGCATTTTTTTTCACTACAAGCATTAATGCTGAGTGTATTTTCTCTTTCTATATTTCTACTGTTTTTGCAGTCAATACTACACAAACAAAACCAACTACAAATACAAACTCAACATCAAACACACAATCACAGACTACAGGTAAGTAGCATCATATAAAGAGAAAACGATTAGCCTTTCTTGACCGAAAATGATACATAGTTCTTACAACAGTTAATAAGAGGCATCATTGTGGAAAAAACTCGAACAAATGCAAGAAGTATGAATAATTTCAAGCGTCACTATGTATTCTTGATTTGTCTGTAAACCTATAAATCAGGTTTTTAAAATAAGCATACTGGTGTGCACGTAAGCAGTGAAATAACTCACATGGTGGATATAATAACTATTATAAAATAATGCACACTCAAGGTGGTGATATGACCACGACTCAAAGCTGATTAAAATATGCACTGTCAATAAAATAAATCCAGCCTAGGCAAACTAATACCTTTTCCTGGCAATCAAACATACTGATGTTATATTGACTAAAATTATGTATTTATATAAATATGAGTATTATTTTACAGCATAGAACTTTTATAGGCTGAAACTTATTGGCATTAATGTAAAGTATATCTCTATTTCTGTGGTTTTACAGTCAATACTACACAAACAGATCCAACTACAAACACAACAGTAATTACAACAGCAGGTAAATAACATCTATAAACACAGACACACACACACACACACACACACACACACACACACACACACACACACACACACACACACACACACACACACATATATATACAAATATTTTACAAGTGATCTTTAATATTTATTACATACTGTATAACATACAGAAACATAAACAAAATAAAACATTTTGAAGATTGTTAGTGCCTCCACAGCGGATAAATCAGATCACATACTTTTAAATACATAAATTAAATGTATTGGTATTTATCAATCTTGAATTAAAAACAAACCAAAACAGTATCTTTAAAAATAAAGTGCATCTTCAAAATTACATATGAGATTTTACAGCATAGATAATGTAATTTCATTCAAAATAAAGATATATTAATACAAATAAATAATAGACTTAAGCATGTATTCAGTTGTTCAAAAACTTAAAAATGAGGCAGCTCTTAGATTTCACCCAAATATCTTAATCTGTGATTTGAAGAAGAACAAAGGCTTCAATAGTTTGGAATGTCATGAGGATGAGTAATTGATAAAGTAATTTTTTTTATTTTTGCATGAGCTAAACTAACCTGTTTTTGGTGGTTAAATGTTCTCTGTAGACCCTCTGATTAAAAAAAAGTTGATGGATAGATTCAACATTAACTCTTGTCATCTGTTTTTATTTACATGTAGTGACGTCATCATACCTGTTGCGGTGTGTGCAGTATATGGTATGACTATAAATATATATTTCAATACATATGCTAATGAATCAGCAGGTTGCATGATAATACTACAGACATTTTTAAAGTTTTACAGACTTTGTTAAATTGTTCTTTATTTTCACCCTGAAAATTGTCATGTTGGGTTTATTAAAACATGTATATTTGACAATCTATACATGAGTTTTTTTAGCTTTATGTCCATATGTGTACATGTCTGTCTGTCTGTTCACACCAGAGAGGTGGTGTGGCACTGTTGTTATTCAGCAGACTTTGTTTTCTTGGAGGCTCTTCTCTCCTCATGATCATCAAACCAGTTACAAAGATGGTAAGTGTGTCAAATAACACATGCACAACATGATTCTTTCAGCTTAAGAGATACCATTGAAGTAAGATTTATTAGTCCCAATTTTTTTTATTTTTTTTTATTTTTTATATTTCCCAAATGATGTTTAACAGAGCAAAGAAATTGTCACAGTATGTCTGATTATATTTTTTATTCTGGAGAAAGTCTTATTTGTTTTATTTCGGCTAGAATAAAAGCAATTTTATAAAAAAAAAAAAAAACCTTTAAGGTCAATATTTTAAGCCTCTTTAAGCTATATTTTTTCAACAGACTACCGAACAAACCATTGTTATACAATAACTTGCCTAATTAATCTAACCTGCCTGTCATCATAGCAAAGATAAAAGAAATCAGTTTTTAGAAATTAGTTATTAAAACTATTATGTGTTGGAAAAATCTTCTCTCCTTTAAACAGAAATTCAAGATAAATTCACTTAGCTGATGATTGATTATAAAGCTTGTTTGGCATGCTGTCCCAGGAGAGAGCTTTGGGGCTCACTTGTGTTTGCAAGGCGAGAGGGGAGTTTGAGCTCAGGTAGATCTTGAGACCTCCCCTGCTGTAATAGCTAATGAACAGATAGTGATTGCTCTTAAGAGTAAACTAACATGTCTATGGTGTGGATTTGGATTAGTCAATTAACTTAAGTTGCATGTATTTGGACGGTGGGAGGAAACCGGGGGAAACCCACATGGGCACGGGAAGAACGTGTAAACTCCACACAGAAATGTTGGCTGGCTTGGTAAGGACTAGAATCAGTGACGTTCTTTCTGTGAGGCAACAGTGCTAACCACTGGGCCATCGTGACACGGATCTAGGAAAGGAGGAGGAGTAGGGGTGAAAGGGGTAGTTCAAAACGAAGATAGCTGTTATATGGAACTTATTAGGGTATTTATAGTGGCTTAGGAATCATCTGATTGGTGAATCATGAATTGAATAATGTGTGGCCGGCTGCAAGCAATCATACGCATGTGATCCTCTCGAAATTAGTTTATAAATAAACTTCACTTGGGGGAAAAATAAACAGGGGGCTAATAATTCAGGGGGGCTTAATAATTCTGACTTCAACTGCAGATCACACAAAATTGAAAATGTACACACTATTTACTCACCCTTAAGTGCTTCTAAACTTTTATGAGTTACATTTTTTTTTCTGTTGGACATTATTGACATCCGAAGTATAAGAACAAACACTATGGAAGTCACCAGTTTTCCAGTTTTCGGACAACTTTTGTTTTCAAAAGAAAATAAAACTCAAACTGGTTTGTAACAAGTGAAGAGTGAGTAAATGATGACAGAATGTTCAGTTTTGGGTGAACTATCCCTTTATAACTCATTAAATTCATAATGTAAATAGCAAATATATGCATTGTGTCTCCTCACAGCCCACCCAGATTGCATCCATCATTGAACTAATATCCAAAATTATCACTACTGTCCTTGTACTAATAAAAGCGGTTCATGTAAGTATTTTTTTTTTGAGTATATTACAGTTTAAAAACTTTCTTTAAACTGAATATGTGGTTAAGATATGAAATAAATTTAACATCTAATTTAGTTCTCATTGTTGTTTTAATGTTTGTGGCAGTATGACTGTGAGAATGCTGGTCTGCAGTTTTTGTTTGCTGCTTTAATAGTGACTGCAATGGGCACAAGCCTGATGCACACCATCACTGTTTTCCTTCACCGCGAACCAAGCCATGAATTGTGAGTACTAACTTTACATATCAGCACCAATATAATGTGACCAAAGCGAAATGATAACAAACTGGTTTCCAAACCGTTTTTTTGGGCCAGAAAAAAGAGAGACCCAGTCTCAACTTATCATTAGCTGAAATGGTTTTGTACATGGTTTTTACTGGTCTGGCGTTTGACTAATAAGGCCAGAACTACTAACAGGACAAATTAACATGAGACCAAAACCCCATATAATTGCAGATGAGAGTGGATTGTCCTGCAAGTAAACTAAAGACAATGTTCATGTGGAAAAACTACTTAAAAAAAATATTATTCCTTTAAGTATAACCTAAACCATTTTTAAAAATCTAAAAACAAACATTATTCTATAAAATACACAGAAAAATTACATACTCATTTGAGAAATGGGCAGTATCTGTATTGGTATTACCATTGTAGCTTTGAGTATGTGAGTCATATCAAATGATTAAAAATGTCCCTGGAAGTGGACAAAAATAAACAAGCACACAAGGCCTCAGACTCTGTTTACACCTGATTTGACAAAAATATCTTAACACAATGCCATGACGTTATTTATTGATTTACAGTCTGTGGTTTAAAAGAATTTAATCTACTACATATAAGACTCTTGAATATATTACTGTATTTTTAACTTAATGTTCAAAAATCGTTATCTTACAGAAGAACATGTTGGATTGTTTCTCTCATAATAGTTGACCTTCTAAATACACTCATTACATGTAAGTTTTTCCCCATATTCTTTAATGTTGAATAACAATTTTATTTATTTGCTATTTTGTACAAATATTTATTAGTGACCTCATATTCTCAAATTGGCATAGATGAAAATGCTTACTCCTCCAAAGCTCTTTAAAGCTCAGATAAAGCTGATAAAATCTTTTGTTTGTTACTGATCTTCTTTTTTCTGTTTATACTGTAGCCATCTCAATATTTTATGGGCTATGGTGGTTTCAAGAACGCTGGTTAATTATAGTAATGGCAGTTTATGTGATATTGGAGTTCATCCTTTACCTCGGAGCAGTTATTTCTAAACGGGTGGAAAAATACAGGACAAGACAGAGAGGGGAACGTAAGTATATTTGGTACAAACATGCTAAAGACCACATGGCACTAGACTCAGTTTAATAGATCTAAAAAAGATCCATTAAACTGAATCCTACATCACATTACTCATGAACACACATTAGTCTCATTAGATTATATTTGTATTTTACAGAAAATGGCCCTGTTCCAGAAAACAGGGTATGTGGACTATTTATCTGTTCTCACTTATTTTTTATACATAAAGTAATTGCAGTTTCACTAAATCTGCTTAAAGGGATAGTTTAATTGTTGTTTACATGTCTTTTACCCATGCTATTTTTACTACAGCAGAACATTAATTAATATTTTTAGCAGAAAACCTTTATAAAACATTAGGCATCTTTCACCCTGGTCATCCTGATCTAGCTTACTACTTTCCATGGTCAACAGTATCCTGCAAACTTGTCAGGTGTGAAAAAGATGACAAACTTCCTCAATATATATTAGAAGTAGTATAGTAGAAGTCTGATAATATTTTTTTCTTCTGTAGAAAGTCTTATTCGTTTTATTTCAGCTAGAATAAAAAGGTTTAATTTTTAAAAAACCATTTTAGCCCCTTTAGGCAAATTTTTTTTTCCGATAGTCTACAGAACAAACCAATGGTTATACAATAACTTGCCAAATTACCCTAACCTGCATAACCTAATTAACCTAGATAAGCCTTTAAATGTCACTTTAAGCTGTATAGAAGCATCTTAAAAAATATCTAGTCAAAAATTATTTACTGTCATCATGGTAAAGATAAAATAAAAACAGTTATTAGGAGTGAGTTATTAAAACTATCATGATTAGAAATGTGTTGAAAAAATCTTCTCTTCATTAAACAGAAATTGGAGAAAAAATTAAACAGGGGGGCTAATAATTCTGACTTCAATATATACACACACACATATATATATATATATATATATATATATATATATATATATATATATATATATATATATATATATATATATATATATATATATATATATAAGGCAAAATGTAAATATTCCCTCTTATTTTTATATCAGTAGTATATGTATTCAATATTAATGATAGTAATATTAAAATATTCAATAATTAAGATATTAATAATTAAAATAAGGTGTTACAAATAAAAAAAAATTACAATCAACTAATTTTTTAACTACGTACATTTTTTTATTTTTTTTGTCTTTTTAAATTTTTTAATTGTATATTTTTTCCGAACATATTTATTAAGGTGCATTCATATTTTGCACTGTGATCTTAAATTATTCTGTCAGATTAGATCCAGTTTGGGCTTTGGTAATGAAATAATTATGATATCATAATAATGAAATACTATATAAATGATAATCTCATCTATAATCTCATAATCTCAAACTGAAGGCCTAGTTGTAAAATGTTTGGTGCACACCTCCTCAGAGTAAATAGACATAAATTTGAAATGTGCCAATTCGAATGTTATCACACAATTTAATGGATGTTATCAGTGGTTCAGCTGATAGATATGGGCCAGTAGGGGCCTTCTGTACCTACTATCACATACAGCTACAACCGGAAGTTCATTCATTCATTTAATTCTTGTCGGCTTAGTCCCTTTATTAATCCGGGGTCGCCACAGTGGAATGAACCGCCAACTTATCCAGCAAGTTTTTACGCAGCGGATGTCCTTCCAGCAGCAACCCATCTCTGGGAAACATCCACACACACATTCACACACACACTCATACACTACGGACTATTTAGTCTACCCAGTTCACCTGTACCACATGTCTTTGGACTGTGGGGGAAACCGGAGCACCCGGAGGAAACCCACGCGAAGGCAGGGAGAACATGCAAACTCCACACAGAAACACCAACTGAGCTGAGGTTCGAACCAGCGACCTTCTTGCTGTGAGGCGACAGCACTACCTACTGTGCTATTGCCTCGCCCTTGCCAGAAGTTTACATGAATTATTTATATTATTTAATAAATTTCCCATTAATTGTATTTTATTTATGTCTACCCCTACCCCAACCCTAAATCCAATCATCACAGTAATGTAAAAACAGATCTGGATCTGGAGTCTTCTCAGTTAGTATAGCTGATTGACCATGTGGATGGATGAATACAGTGTTCTGAGCCTACCAGTAGCCCCTACTGGCACATATCCAACAGCTGATAACCACTGATAATTCCAATTCAATCAACAATCAACATTTTTAGAGACAATAAAAAGTATAAAAACATATAGAGGAAAAACAGAATTGATAGAGTGGCTGCTGGTCATATGTTGAGATCATATGAAGCCATTTTCTTTTGGTCTGTGCAAAAACTTGAAAACAGCTCAGCTCACACTTTAGAATGTTTTGAATGCTCTCAGGACTGAGGCTGTGGATAATAACAGGTAATAACATGATATGTAACGTTTCATTTTGTGCACAGACCAGTCATTTTGCTTCATAAGCCTTCACTGTCAGCATCCACATACAGGATATTATTTTGATTTAACTGTATGTTTATATATACAGTATATATATCATTTATCACCATTTAATGCCACAGCTTACATTATTTTTTCTTTTTTATTTGCAGAAATCCTCATGGTTCTTCATGTTTGTCATTTGTTTAGTGATCTTTGTATTGTTTACAGTTGCACTTATTGTAGGAGTTTCTTTGCTTTGCTTTCAAACTGGGTCTTCCTGTATATTGTTTAGTTAGTGTATATATATTTTGCATGCATCTTCATAAGGACCCATTGCTGGGTTCGGTTCTTTTGACCCAGTGCTGGGTTGCCAATATAACACAAATTGTGTTGTTTTTAACCTAGCATTTTAGAGTGTAGTCCAGCAAGCTTTAATGTGACGATGTGTCTGCAGCACTTATTCTAATGAAATGCAGACATTAATACACACCAATGTGTGTTAAATAAATAAATTCCAATAAAAAAATATAGCTCAAGGATCATATATTCTGTAAATTTGCTTTGTGAGATTGTCTTGCAGTATGATATTTTTGTGATTACAATGAACCACCATAAAACAAATGACAAAGGACATTTTGCATTACACTTCCTCCTGTGTCAGTCAGTTCATAAGACTAACAATGATTTTTAATCTGAGGGAAAACCAGTTCTCCTGTCAAAAGTTCACTTTTCTGCCCATTTTATGCCTGAATTATTTTGGGCTTGACTTTCTAACAAAAAAACGAAATCTATATTTTGCATCAAGTTCCAGGTATTTCGAGCAGCAGTTGACAGATCAGCTTGGCAAACAAAACCCAGTTTGTCATTTCCACCATTTTCAGTTTGGTTTAAATCTGGACTGTTTGTTGGCCATGCTGACATGCTTTTATTTTAATTTTTGATTAGGCTCATTTTTAGCTAAATTTAGCAAGATTTGGGACTTGAAACGCAAAGACCAAAAGTTTGCGGTCTCAAACTTTTTTCCTGAAATTTGATGACATTTTTAGTACTTCACAAAACCTTTTCATTCATTGTTCCTTACTGGTGGAATAATCTTTCCATTCCCACAGACTGCTGATTTACTTGTGTCATTAATGACAACTAAACATCTCTTCAGTGATCACAAAAATCCCCCTAATTCTCTGAGCACTAACTGTTCTTTTGTGAAATTACCACTTGTTTATTGCCTCTTCTTGTTTTGTTATCAAATTACAATTACAATTGGGAAACTTTTAAAATGAATTCACTAAAGCCAAGTGTTAAAACCCAAGTGGAGTCTTTAATGTAGCAATAAACACAGAAACAAAACTCAAAGCTTGACAAGGTATAACAAAACAAACCCACTGACTGGTTACACCAGTGGTTTTCAATTTTGGTCCTCGGACCCTTCCGCCCTGCTCATTTTGTATGTTGAGAAGTACCTACTACTTCCAGCGAGATTCTGAAATGCGCATTAGATGGACACTATGCTATCCCATGATGCCAAGCAAGAGATTTCAAAAATGGTAGTGAGGCAATGCAACTGACATGGGTTGGTCATGTGATAATGACAAATGGCGGATGAAGTACCATTAGTTTTATTCATACTAATCACATTCATACTATACAGTATACAACAATTTTTCTAATGGTCATGAAGAAAATTCAAATGTAGTACCTACTTGAATAGCACAAGCACAAGACAAGACAAAAAAGCACAGCACAAGACAACATGACACACCTTTTCCTGGTTCAGTCTTACTGTGGCTTTTTTTTTATTTAAAAACTGTATCTCTGTTTTATTTGTGTCTGTTTCTGTGCTGTTTATCTGACGTGATGCAGGAGAAGCAGTGGGTGGAAAGAACCAGCTCATTTGCATTTAAAGATTCAGGCTAAAGACAGCTACAATTTTCTCTGACCCAAAAACAAACATCTTCAGCAGAGTATAAATGTTCTGATGGGTATTGAAAGCTGAAACTTTACAGACACATTCTGTAGACACGAAAGACTTATCTTACATGTTGTAAAGGGAGTATGGAGCCCTTTAAATCACTAGAATGCAAATTGTATCCAAAAATCTCAGTCCTGTTACTTTCAGTTCTTTAAAAAGATTAGCGTCCTTTGGTATTTTGATTTATTAATCTGCATATTACAATACATACATATTAATCAAAATACATTAAGAATTTTTTTTTTTCTTTGTTTTAGTCTGCTATCCACTAATGAAAAACTCAAGCAAAATATATGTGCCAAGAGACCAAAACAAAGTGTTTCCATGTTGTCATGTAATCACATGAATAAATTTGGAAATGATCACATGAGTTTGACATAAAATGTTACAAAATCAAATTTCACAGTAGTTTCGGTGAGGACAATAACACCTCAGAAGTGTAGTCAAACTTGTTCACATGAGGAAACTCATTCCTTTTACCTGTTTATTCATGTTACCAAATGGTAGATTTTTTTTATTGTTAGGTCCAGCATTTGAGTCATTGCTTAATGAATTGCATTATAAAGCAAATTATTAACCTAAGAGCTATTCTGCCTTCAAAACAAAAATATGGTTTTGTGATTTTTAGAAATATAAAAATTACATGGACATATAGTGTGTTATGAAAAGCCACAAACTGTGGCTGCATAATAATGTTCTTTCTTTAAAAGAGAGAATCACAATGAAATGTCATTCGGTTTCTAGAGAAAGCTGGATAATGTCATGTTTTTCAAACAAAAAATACAGAGTGTATCAGTATTCAGATGTGTGAAATAAAATTGAAACTGAAAAATATGCTATGCAAAAGTTTGGGAACCTTCTCTTTTGTGTGGATTTCAAAACCTGTTGTCACTTAATGATGATTGATTACAACACAAAATTGATTTGAGTGAAGTTGCGGTCACACTAGAGTTTGTGTGTGCAAAATTCTGTCATGCGGCGCTGCAAAAAGGGGCAGGAATAAACAAGCTTATTAGACATTAAAAAAAGCGAGCGATTGCTCCATGTTTTAAATTTCTGCCCAGAGACGTCATGTTTTGATCCTTGATTGGTCTCACGCAGTCAAGTGATGCGATTTGCAGGTCAGAGTTCACCAAGCTTGAACTTTGCACCGCAGCAAACTTAACGCATGACCCTGCATTTCCGGTCTGACGCATTCGCGTGGGTATGAATGGAAGTCTATGGGAGGAAAAGCCCAGTGTGACCGCAGCTTGACTCTGTGAACCTTAACAATCCCAACACAGGTGCAACCAATCATGAAAAGGGATATTTAATGAAGCTGAGGTTGTGCTTCTCCTTATTGAAAACCTGAAAGTAGCAACATGGGAACCTCAAAAGACCTCCTTATAATGACCTAAAACTAGGATAATTCATCAACGTGAATTAGGAGAAGGATGCAAAAAGCTATCACAAAGGTTTGAATTCTCCATCTCTACAGTCAGAAATATAGTAAGAAAATGGAAGGCCACAGGAACAGCTCTTGTGCAGTAAAGATGTTCTAGACCAAGTAAAATATCTGAAAGGCAAATAAAGGCGAGGAATGAATAAAATGGTAACAGACAAACAACAGACCACCTCCAAAGAGCTCCAGGAACATCATGCTGCTGATAATGTCATTGTACATCGTTCCACAGTTCAGCACATTCTTCACAAAGAACAGCTCAATGGAGGAGTGATGCAGAAGAAGCTTTATCTGAATTCTGCCAACAACAAGAGTCATTTGAGGTATGCAAAGGCTCATCTAGTTTAAATAATTTTGGAAAAATATATGGACAAATGCCACAATCGGCACTTTCTGTGGCAGGTAAAAGAACACCGCTGTCCAGGAGAAGAACCTGCTCCCAAAATATGGTGGGGGTTCCATCATTCTGTGGGATGTGTGGCAACTGGCAAGCACATGTACTGGAAACCTTGTCAGAGTTAAAGTTCACATTGATTCAACCCAGTATCAGCAGTTTCTGAAGAACAATGTTCAGAAATCAGTCAAGAGGCTGATTTTGGATGTTTCAGGACAATGACTTAAAGCACAGTTCCAGATCTACCAAGAAAATCATGCTCAGACATGATACAATGATCTAGAATAGCCATACTATCCTCAGTCACCTGCCTGTTCTTGTTATGAATCAATTTGCATTGCATCTGCTGATTAAACATTTTGTCAAAAAATAAATGTTGTTTTTCCCTAGAGTATAATATATATCCAAATGAAATTGCTGATTTGAAAGGCCAGCACGTTATGGCTTGCAATTATGCAAAAAATCAGGGGTGGCCAAACTTTCGTTAAAGACTGTACATATTTTTAAATGAAACCCACAACTTCTTTACAATTTTGTTCTTCTTTACAAACATTTTGTTGAAATATTTTTTTTTGCCAACAGGACTCAAAACTGCATCCATCTTCCACTTAATGGTGGTGTAAAAACGAAATAAAGTTAACTGAAATGGACCAGTACATCTTAAATATGTGTGATTAAATTCAGTTGTGAAAAAGGATTAAAAACAAAGGGAATGGATACTTAGAAAATGTGAAAAAGCTATTTTTCTGACGCACAAGATGTAAAACCACTGTTGCAACTTGCAAGCACTTTTAACTTACAATATCTGGCTCTGAATCTTCTTCCTGGACCTGAAGAGTCACGTTAACAGGTCACCACCAATGCATGACTCTCACAGGATTACAATAAATTTCCATTGAAAGCCCGCCCGCATAGAGCTAACATTACTCACCCTTTCATGCCTTAGATGACTTGAAGACTAAAAAATATTGACTTTGGTTTGATTTGCTTTCACCAATGACATGTGTTAAACTCAGTAGCGCAAAGCTCTCGAACAGGTTAAAGCAAAGTCTTTGTAAATGGATAGGCCAGGCTATACAACTTTAATTCATCCAAAAAATGAATTACAAAACGCAGTGTTATAGTTTATAAACAGTAAACTCCACAGCAACTCCCAAGACTTGCTGCGATAAGTAAAGCACATTAAACTACCATGTTAAATTCATTTTTAAGATATACACACATTCATAATGTCACACAACACTTTTTATTCCTCTAAAATCCCATAAACGTGTTAATTTGTACCTGTTTGATATTTGTAACACTGGGACAGCTGCAGATTGATGATTAAGTCGCGGGCGCCATCTTACGGCAAAACCCGAGAATTTATTCACACAGACTCTCATAGTCATAGTGCATTATAGTCTGAGCGTGCAGATCTGAGCGTGTAGTTGGGTCTCCGGGCCTGCAGCTTCATAATCTTGAACGTTTTCGATGATTTGATGTTTCACTCAAAAACCTTCTGCAAAATAAAAATGTAGGCCTATAATAATTTATTTTCTAGTTTTACCCTGTAGAGTTTGTAAGCACTTGGGGAAAACCCCTGATTTTTAGACCCTTTTACTTTTTTTGAAAATGTTCTGTCCTATAGCTATTCTTGGTAGGCTATAGGCTTTTTATTATCATTAAGAATATGGTCAAGTTTGTTAAAGTTTTACATTAATAAATTATGATATTACACATAAAAATACAGCTTAAAACTTATCTTATAATTAATTGAAATAATAGTTATGGCATTTGATTGCAGATCAGAAAGTTAAAAGAAAACCTTAATTGGCTATAAACAAAAACTCTAACACAAAATTGGTTGTAGCATCTTGGGAATAAAACAAAACATAAAAAATTATTGTTTTGACTTACCATGACTCAAGTATAAGTAGAAAAAGAAACAGAGAAAAATGTGTCATTTGTGCAAAAAAGTAACTGTTAGATAATAATAATAATAATAATTATTATTATTATTATGTTGTTGTTGTTGTAAAGGCAACGCAGTGGTTCAGTAGGTAGTGCTGTTGCCTCAGCAAGATGGTCTCTGGTTCTAGCCTTGGCTGGTTTCTGTTTGGAGTTTGCATGTTCTCCCTGGATTTGCGCGGGTTTTCTCCAGGTTTTCAAAGTCCACAGTCCAACGACATGTAATACAGGCAGGGGCGTTGCTAGGGTCGAAAGTGATGAGGGGCTTAGCCCCAAAGAGGGTCAATATGTTTTACTTCAAATTTCTTTAGAGGGAGATTTTTTTTTTTTTTTTCTCAAAATAGGTTGCTGGGCATTATAGCACTTTAAATGCATGTAATGCCTGTTTCATTCATACTTGAGCAGAAATTCCATATATACCTCAAAAATATTAGAACATTCCAGGAAATCCCTAATATCGACGAAGGAATCCAGCCTTTGCTGTAGTTGAATGAAAATAAGATCTGAAAAAACATTAAAAAGGCTTTAACTGATCATTTACACGACTGTGACAATAAACGTTTTATACAGTTGAAGTCAGAATTATTCGCACCCCCCCCCTCCCCCTTTAATTTTTTTATCTATTTAAAAAAGTTCCTAAATGATGTTTAATAGAGCAAGGACATTTTCACAGTATGTGAGATAATATGTTTGTTTCGGCTAGAATAAAAGCAGTTTTACATTTTTTTAAAAACCATTTAAGGGTCATATTAGCCCATTTAAGCTATTTTTTTGCGATAGAACAAGCCATCACTATAAAATGACTTGCCTTATTACCCTAACCTGCCTTTAAAGCCTTTAAGTGTCACTTTAAGCTGTATTAGAAGTGTCTTTAAAAATGTCTAGTCAAGTATTACTTACTGTCATCATAGCAAAGATAAATTAAATCAGTTATTAGAGATGAGTTATTAAAATTATTATGTTTAGAAATGTGTTAAAAAATAAACAGGGGGGCTAATAATTCAGGGTGGCTAAAAATTCTGACTTCAACTGTATGTGTTCTTCCAGCCATCTTGGGTATTTTCATAAAAAAGTCGACTTATAATCCGCTGCTAACTGACATAGCATGTTACAGTAGAATATAGCCATAAAATAATATGCTAGATGCATGAACTCACTGTGATTTAACTATTACAGAAACAGATGGCTATATCATATCTAGATAAAGATGTCTAGATATCTATATCATCTAGAAAGCAAGTACAATTTACGTTTTTCTGACTTATTCGCATGTATTTACATTAATGTGATGCACATTGATTACCTACAGATATGTTATTTCACCAAAACTACACACATTTTATATTGCAAAAACAATTATTAAGCTTCATCAGTAATTAGAACTATTCAGTTTCGCGAAACAGTTGTATTGTTACCTCATGAACTTCAGCTGCTCAAAATAATGAATTAAGTGCAGTGGCGGAATTTTTTTATGTGACAACAGAGCCACTCCCACCTGCCGGCGCACTGCTGAATAGCTGACTTTTTAAATACCCGACACAAACGCTGCTTCAAGTGGATCGCGCGTGACGTATGTGGTAATTTTCAGTACTTCGATAACAAAATAAATGGTATACAACCTATTTTTTATTTGAGTGCAACATATTCCAAAAGATCAGGGGCTTTTGACAATACATCAGGACTTAAGCCCCCAAAGCTTAATAAAGGGACTTAATAAAGGGACTAAGCTGAAAATAAAATGAATAAATGAATGTATTATTGTAAATAAGTAACATAAACAGGGACTTCAAAGATTAATCTGATGGAGGAAGTTAACCTATCTAAAACTTGTTGATATTCAGTCATGATCAATAATAGGCTAAGTAAACACATAAGTTGATTTAATTATAGCCAACAAACTACAAAAGGACTGACTTTGCTAAACAAAGTAAATGTTGAGTGTTTTGGAATCTGACTGGAATATGCAATCCAACAGTACCTGAGTGCTGAATCCCCCTCTCTCTCTTTTTCTATCTTTCTCTCTCACTGTCTCTTTGCATCTCACTCTAGCTGCGCTATCTACTCACATGTAGTTTGCCAATGAATATCCAAAGTGTCAATACTAATAAATTAAAAAAATATAATAATTTTAAAAAGCAAAGAGACACGCAGCATGAACGAACCTCTAACACATTAAATCATGTTTGACAGCACCGTAATGATTTGTTAATAAGCGTCATTAAGCTGTGTCGTTGTCACTGCAGCAGCATGCACATCGACAGTGACACATGTCAGTAGACCTACCACTAATGTCAATGGCACATGCCAGTGATCTTGTGACATGTGCCAGTAGGTGTCAGTATAAGCACATGTTATAAGCACATTAATGTTATAAGGTTCTCCTTGCTTTAAAATTTAAAAATGATTAGGCAAATGACAACTTTTATCATGCATATATGTTATGTATTTACAACATGCATTTTAACATAACTTTATTTTAATATACCTTTAAAAGAGCATACTATGTATGGAGAAATATCCATATTGTAGCCATCAAAGAAACCGCCGCGATGGAATAATATACAGCACGACAGATCAGCATGTCACAATAAATTCGATCCACTGACGTCTCTAAGCATTAAACAAAATGTAGCCCATATAGATAAAATCTGTACTTGATCAGTAGGGAATCACGTGCATTTTAAAGTTAACAAGTAAGGCATGATGCTGAAACTGATTCAAATTGGTTTACACTTTTATGTCACATGAGCAGCATGCCACATGTGTTGTTTTAAGTTTTGACATAAAATACAAGTTTTAAAATAAATATTTTACCCTTAGACATGAAAATTAAATTAAATAAAAAATTTGAAATATGGTCAATAATTTTAACAAATGCCTGATGAAGTGATTTTTCACAAGAATAAATCCTTCCAATAATTAATCGTGTACTCAAAAAAGTAAATAAAGTTTTCAGTATGTTTCTGAATCTGAGTATTTTAAAATGTAAATGATTCTAATTCATAATATTGAAGTTATTTGATTACATAATCCAGATTCCAGGCTTGCAGTGCTGCCCAGCACTGTCCAGAGCGGTTGGGCTTACTTTTTTAAATCTAAAATATATTTATCAATATACCATTTTATTTGTATGTAGGCCTATAACTATTATTAAAAGAGGTTAATATACAGATCTGTCTTTTTGGCTGATCATTCTTTATTCCATCATTGTGAAATGTTAATGTCTATCAAATCTTTGATTTTCAAATGAAAATAGTAAATTAATTAAATAAAATGAATGAAATAATGTCCAAGCATATAATGGTACAAGACACACAATTCTGTTAAGAAAATTAATTATTGGCTTGTTTAACCTTTACGTTGCAAAATAATTTGAATTCTGTTTTAGAAAGTCAATAGTACATTTGTTTGCTTGTTTTTTTTTTTTTTGCTTATATTATTATTATTATTATTATTATTGTTGTTATTATTACCTACTTGGGTCAAATACTTGATTTGGCCAAAAGAGGGCATAAATTCGACAATAGTTTGCCTGGTTGAGCAGGACATTAAACTATAACACGACTAACAATAAGAACGTCCATTAGCTTTCCTCTCGTATATAAGCAAAGCAGTTTACCAAGGTATTTTCTTATCGTTATGGAAATCCATTTGTCTTAAGATACGTTGGTAACTTGTGTGTGTGTTTTTTTTTTTCATTTTGTATTCTTATCTTGTTTTTGTGATTTTGGTCCATTTCAGATGTCTGCTGCACGCGCTCTTCTTTTGCTGATATTTGGATTTACCATGCTGAAGTTCATCTGCTGTTACAGTGATGGAAGTTTATTGACCGACCAGTGTCAAAGTATGGCTATAGATCATGGAGTTCAAGCATTAGGACAAGATTCAAACCCTTTCACCGTCATTCCAGATAACGTGACCGTGAACAGTTCGCAAGTGGGAACGGGCATTACAGGTAGAATCTAAAGTGTTTAAATGTACAATTATGCATATTAGAAGCTTTCATTTACAAGCGGGGACAGCAGGGTAAGTAACACTTTTTGGTTTTAAGAAAATAATGAACAAAGTAATGGGGTCAAGGTCCGTGTATCATCCGTGTATCATCCGTTCATTTGATTATTCCTTTTATTACGGAAAACGAAACATCAGAAAAACGATGAATATTTCGTTTTTCTGTTTATTCTGTAGGCAGAAAAAACGGAAACTCATCTGTTATTCTGCTTATTAACTTAAAACGAAATATTAAAACAAACACAAAACCAAAACGAAATAATGAGTCAAAAAATGGTCCATGTACGGTCCGTGTACGTTTTGTTCATTTGTTTACCATTTTCAAACGGAATAAAGGAAATGGAGAAAACGGCCGTTTTTCCGTTTTTCTTTTGCTCACGAGAAAACGAAAAAACGAGATTTTGGCTGGATTTTCGTTTTTTGGTTTAGGGTAGGAAAACGGATAAACGACTTTAAAATTCATTTTACACATGTAGGCGGTGCTGAAACGCCCACTTTCCTCTAATTGGTCAACCAAATCTGCGCTCGTGACGTCACCCTCAAAATAAAAGCCTTACACGCAGGCTTTTAATTATTATTATTTAATTATATATTAACTAAGTTTACATATTCTATCATTTGAACCACACACAGTTAGCAGGCTTACATTCATTGCGTATGTATAAATTAAATAAAAACGTAAAGCAGTATTCTTAGACATTTGTCATTAAAATAAGGTCATAGTTCACTGCCAAGCTTCTTGCTGCTGTGCACCTGATGCTGAGCAAAGAAAGCCATTTCCGAGCAGCACCTTTACATGATTGTTTCAGAGCTATTGTAGGCCTAAATAATAGCCTACTCTGTATAAAATAATAATTTATTATTATTATTATTATTATTATTATTATTATTATTATTATTAGGCCTATTATTATTAGTATTGTTATTATTATTATTTACTTAGTTATTCAATGGTTGTAAGAACACATTGGACCCTGCATGGGGCTATAATAAATGGTACCATTTGTTTCTATTGGATTTTCTCCTATTTTAATTTAATATATGCCTTTAGCCTATTGTAAATATTTATTTGATAATTAATACTTTTTTATTGCAACGTCAAAGTAGGCCTGTCTTCTTCTTATTATTTTTTGTTATTATTTTGTCGTTGTTGTTGTTGTTATTATTATTGTAGCAGAGACATAGCCACAGGTGTGGCAGAGTGTGCTGGTGCCACCCAAAGTGGCATCTTGCACCTGAAAATAGATGCCTTTGCGCTCAAGCGCGCGCAAAAAACTTGCACAGGCAAAAGTAATGATGAATGTGTTGAAGGAAAAAAAAACCATTCTAATTATTTGTTAATAAAATAGTGCAACATTATTCTCAGTCAGTGTAGGCTGAAAAAATTAAGATCGCCAGCATTTCAAGGGTGGTTTTATTTTTTGTTCATTGCTGTGACGCGCTATATTTCACTAAGGCTGCATGAGACTGCGCATCTTGCTTATTTTCTCTATTTTACATACAGAACATATCATACAGTCCAGGTTCTACCGTTTT
Organism: Danio rerio; assembly: GCF_052040795.2. NCBI lineage: Eukaryota > Metazoa > Chordata > Actinopteri > Cypriniformes > Danionidae > Danio > Danio rerio. The sequence goes on from NC_141028.1 coordinate 22,834,817, forward strand.
AGTGAGTGTGGGGAAATGCTTTACGGTGGTAAAGTGGATTATTTCTTGGCAAATTCATAATGATTCACTTTGTTTAGTAATAAATTTAATAGTTATAAAATAACTACATTTCAAGAATATGTTAACACTTTCAACTATTTAGGATTATTTATTGCATCAAAAGTAATTTCAAAGTAACATTAAATGTACGTATAAACTGCTTAATTTGTGTGTGTAAACACCTAAGATGCAAAAAGCTTATTTAGACCAGAATAGGCCTACTAAATGCAACGGTCAATGTATGTAAACTTATGACCTAAAATGTCGTAAATGACTAAATTTAAGTCTTTTTAAGTTTTTAAATAATTTAAGTTTAACATAAATGATTTAAACTTTAAACTTCAAATTAACAGAGTATGGCAAATAAATTGTTTATTAAATGGAGGTCAGGTGTCTATCTTAATTATAATTATTAAATATTATGACACTATAATTCAGTGGTGTATTGGAGAGTACGCACCTTTTAATTAATTAATTTTAAATAAGTGGTTTATCCTAAATAAAATGCAATGGGATCGGTGTGCAATGAATAGTTTGAAAACCCCTGGTTCAGACTAGACGAGCTAGCTGTCTGTGCGCTACGCTAATAACTTGGCATTTGCTCTTTTCGGTGCTGCCAGATGCATTTATAAAAACTTGCTAAATAAGTTGGCGGTTCATTCCGCTGTGGCGACCCCAGATTAATAAAGGGACTAAGCCGACAAGAAAATGAATGAATAATGTGCAATACTAATTTAAAATACGTATCACTAACCTTATATGTGAAATAGCAGGGCCCGCTGTAGCACTTTCTCAAGAAGAGCAAATGTCAAATTATTAGCGCAACGCACATGTAGCGAGCTCATCTGTTTGTCGGAACTACTAGACACAATTTTTTTTATCAACTATAATGTGTTTAATTAGTTAATTTGAAATTTATTTCATTATTCCAGCAATAATTGTTGAGTGAAAGAATGCGCTAGAAATATGCATTGCGGCTCCCTTTATTGTACAGGCTTATTGCACTTAAACTTTTTTAGGTTCGGCTCTCGAATTAGTAAGGTTATGAGTAAATGTTATTTAAAATATTTAAAGCCTGCCATCTAGCCTACAATAACAGCAAATTTAATAATAATAAAAAAAAAAATAAGACAGGCCTACTTTGGCGTTGCAATAAAATAGTATTAATTATCAAATAAATAATTACAATATATAATTAAAATAGGAAGAAATAAATGAAAACAAATGGTACCCTTTGTTTTTATAGCAGGACCCAAAGTGTTCTTATTCTGGTTCTGCTAACAACTATTAAAAAGAAAAAAAAACACACCAAACAATAAAAACACTAGTAACTGATAATAATAATAATAATAATAATAATAATAATAATTATTATTATTATTATTATTATTATTATTATTATTATTATTATATTATTATTATTATAAAGCCCTTGCTCTGAAACAATCATGCAAACCAGGTGCTCTTCGGAAATGGCTATCTTTGCTCTGCATCAGGTGCACAGCAGCAAGAAGCTTGGCAGTGAACTATGATCCTATTTTAATGACATATGTCTAAGAATACTGCTGATTTACGTTTTTATTTAATTCATACCCAATGAATGTAAGCCTGCTAACTGTGTGTGGTTCAAATGATAGAATATGTAAACTTAGTTAATATATAATTAAATAATAATAATTAAAAGCCTGCGTGTAAGGCTTTTATTTTGAGGGTGACGTCACGAGCGCAGATTTGGTTGACCAATTAGAGGAAAGTGGTCGTTTCAGCACCGCCTACATGTGTAAAATGAATTTTAAAGTCGTTTATCCGTTTTTCTACCCTAAACCAAAAAACGAAACTCCAGCCAAAAACTCGTTTTTTCGTTTTCTCGTGAGCAAAAGAAAAACGGAAAAACGGCCGTTTTCTCCATTTCCTTTATTCCGTTTGAAAATGGTAAACAAATGAACAAAACGTACACGGACCATGTACGCACCCTCAAAATAAAAGCCTTACACGCAGGCTTTTAATTATTATTATAATTATATATTAACTAAGTTTACATATTCTATCATTTGAACCACACACAGTTAGCAGGCTTACATTCATTGCGTATGTATAAATTAAATAAAAACGTAAATCAGCAGTATTCTTAGACATTTGTCATTAAAATAAGGTCATAGTTCACTGCCAAGCTTCTTGCTGCTGTGCACCTGATGCTGAGCAAAGAAAGCCATTTCCGAGCAGCACCTGGTTTACTTGATTGTTTCAGAGCAAGGGCTTTATAATAATAATAGTAATAATAATAATAATAATAATTATTATTATTATTATTATTATTATTATCAGTTACTAGTGTTTTTATTGTTTGGTGTGTTTTTTTTTCTTTTTAATAGTTGTTAGCAGAACCAGAATAAGAACACTTTGGGCCCTGCTATAAAAACAAAGGGTACCATTTGTTTTCATTTATTTCTTCCTATTTTAATTATATATTGTAATTATTTATTTGATAATTAATACTATTTTATTGCAACGCCAAAGTAGGCCTGTCTTATTATTTTTTTTATTATTAAATTTGCTGTTATTGTAGGCTAGATGGCAGGCTTTAAATATTTTAAATAACATTTACTCATAACCTTACTAATACGAGAGCTGAACCTAAAAAAGTTTAAGTGCAATAAGCCTGTACAATAAAGGGAGCCGCAATGCATATTTCTAGCACATTCTTTCACTCAACAATTATTGCTGGAATAATGAAATAAATTTCAAATTAACTAATTAAACACATTATAGTTGATAAAAAAATTGTGTCTAGTAGTTTCGACAAAAAGATGAGCTCGCTACATGTGCGTTGCGCTAATAATTTGACATTTGCTCTTCTTAAGAAAGTGCTACAGCGGGCCCTGCTATTTCACATATAAGGTTAGTGATACGTATTTTAAATTAGTATTGCACATTATTCATTCATTTTCTTGTCGGCTTAGTCCCTTTATTAATCTGGGGTCGCCACAGCGGAATGAACCGCCAACTTATTTAGCAAGTTTTTACGCAGCGGATGCCCTTCCAGCCACAACCCATCTCTGGGAAACATCCACACATACACACACACTTATACAGAACGGACAATTTAGCCTACCCAATTCACCTGTACCGCATGTCTTTGGACTGTGGGTAAAACCGGAGCACCCGGAGGAAACCCACGCGAACGCACTACACTACTGAATTAGACACACAATCTCAAAAAAAAACTTGATGCTTATTTACATTATCTAAAGTCATTTCTTACAAGGTAGGATCTGTTGTTGTATTATATATTTTCGTTTTAATATGCAAATAATTTTCTTTAATTTGTAATAGGCCTATTGTCCCTCATTGCATAAAATAACCAGCCTTTGTATTCAATATGTTTGTAAATTGTTTATCCAGTTTGACGCAAGCTAAACAACATTTTGGCCTGTTTTGCTTATTAAATGAGTGATTTTCACGGAGAAACAAATCATCCATCCACACAGTTTTGTATAGGACCTGTGTGAACAAAAATATACACTTCATCATAGCCTATAGGAAAATGTATCTGTTTAGAACCAATTTTGTGTTGTATAATTAAAAATATTAAAAATACAATAAAAAAAAAAAGGAATAACATTTGAAGTGCAATGCTTCAAAGATCCAATACGCTGCATGCAGAGCCAAAAAAAAAAATTTGGTTTGTTTGTTTAATAAAATATTAATATGAAATTAAAGTGAAATAGTTCCATAACCTGTATTATAACTGTAGTCACCCTGACAAATCATCCTTTGCGCCGGTCAGTTTCACCTTTAATCAAGAATGTGCCAGAACCAAATGAGAATATTTACAGATTACCTCGGAATGAGACCTCGGTCTGTGAAGGATGCAAAACACAGAAACTCGTTGAGAATGGAGATGCATGTTAGATGTTTTATATCCCTTTAGATATTGTAAATAAACAAGTTTTTATAGAGATTGTGTCATGTCTTTTCTTTGACGCACGCGCTGAACAGCCCCGAAAAGGCGCCTTTATTTAGCCTGTAGCCTAAATAATAGTTTAGATTTTATAACATATAATGTTCCATTACTTTAAATGTATAATGTTTTTTAATATTTATGGATTATATAAAATATATAGTTTATATAAATGCGCTCTGATCATTCAAGGATCATAATGCGTTGCATATTCTTCTTATTCTTCATTAGGCTTGATCCGTAAATTGTGTATTTTATAAACTGATCGTTTATAAGGACTAAGCTATTAATAAAATTCCTCGAATGGAAAAGTCTTGATTAAAGAAAAAGATAACTTAATTCGACATATGCGTATAGTGCGCTTATTTCTGCGCACATCGCGCGCTTTACCGAATTACCTTTTTTATTTTTTATGGACTATAAATGCATCTGGCAGCACCGAAAAGAGCAAATGCCAAGTTATTAGTGCAGCATACAGACAGCTAGCTCGTCTAGTCTGAACCAGGGGTTTTCAAACTATTTATTGCACATCCACCGATCCCATTGCATTTTATTTAGGATAAACCACTTATTTAAAATTAATTAATTAAAAGGTGCGTACTTTCCAATACACCACTGAATTATAGTGTCATAATATTTAATAATTATAATTAACATAGACACCTGACCTCCATTTAATAAACAATTTATTTGCCATACTCTGTTAATTTGAAGTTTAAAGTTTAAATCATTTATGTTAAACTTAAATTATTTAAAAACTTAAAAAGACTTAAATTTAGTCATTTAAGACATTTTAGGTCATAAGTTTACATACATTGACCGTTGCATTTAGTAGGCCTATTCTGGTCTAAATAAGCTTTTTGCATCTTAGGTGTTTACACACACAAATTAAGCAGTTTATACGTACATTTAATGTTACTTTGAAATTACTTTTGATGCAATAAATAATCCTAAATAGTTGAAAGTGTTAACATATTCTTGAAATGTAGTTATTTTATAACTATGAAATTTATTACTAAACAAAGTGAATCATTATGAATTTGCCAAGAAATAATCCACTTTACCACTGTAAAGCAATGCCCCACACTCACTAGAACGGTAGAACCTGGACTGTATGATATGTTCTGTATGTAAAATAGAGAAAATAAGCAAGATGCGCAGTCTCATGCAGCCTTAGTGAAATATAGCGCGTCACAATGAACTAAAAATAAAACCCCCCTTGAAATGCTGGCGATCTTAATTTTTTCAGCCTACACTGACTGAGAATAATGTTGCACTATTTTATTAACAAATAATTAGAATGTTTTTTTCCCTTCAACTCATTCATCATTACTTTTGCCTGTGCAAGTTTTTTGCGCGCGCTTGAGCGCGAAGGCATCTATTTTCAGGTGCAAGATGCCACTTTGGGTGGCACCAGCACACTCTGCCACACCTGTGGCTATGTCCCTGCTACAATAATAATAACAACAACAACGACAAAATAATAACAAAAAATAATAATAATAAGACAGGCCTACTTTGACGTTGCAATAAAAAAGTATTAATTATCAAATAAATATTTACAATAGGCTAAAGGCATATATTAAATTAAAATAGGAGAAAATCCAATAGAAACAAATGGTACCATTTATTATAGCCCCATGCAGGGTCCAATGTGTTCTTACAACCATTGAATAACTAAGTAAATAATAATAATAACAATACTAATAATAATAGGCCTAATAATAATAATAATAGGCCTAATAATAATAATAATAATAAATTATTATTTTATACAGAGTAGGCTATTATTTAGGCCTACAATAGCTCTGAAACAATCAAGTAAACCAGGTGCTGCTCGGAAATGGCTTTCTTTGCTCAGCATCAGGTGCACAGCAGCAAGAAGCTTGGCAGTGAACTATGACCTTATTTTAATGACAAATGTCTAAGAATACTGCTGATTTACGTTTTAATTTAATTTATACATACGCAATGAATGTAAGCCTGCTAACTGTGTGTGGTTCAAATGATAGAATATGTAAACTTTGTTTATATATATAATTAAATAATAATAATTAAAAGCCTGCGTGTAAGGCTTTTATTTTGAGGACGACGTCACGAGCGCAGATTTGGTTAACCAGTTAGAGGAAAGTGGGCGTTTCAGCACCGCCTACATGTGTAAAATGAATTTTAAAGTCGTTTATCTGTTTTCCTACCCTAAACCAAAAAACGAAAATCCAGCCAAAATCTCGTTTTTTCGTTTTCTCGTGAGCAAAAGGAAAAACGGAAAAACGGCCGTTTTCTCCATTTCCTTTATTCCGTTTGAAAATGGAAAACAAATGAACAAAACGTACACGGACCGTACATGGACCATTTTTTGACTCATTATTTCGTTTTGGTTTTGTGTTTGTTTTAATATTTCGTTTTAAGTTAATAAGCAGAATAACAGATGAGTTTCCGTTTTTTCTGCCTACAGAATAAACAGAAAAACGAAATATTCATCGTTTTTCTGATGTTTCGTTTTCCGTAATAAAAGGAATAATCAAATGAACGGATGATACACGGACCGGTCAAGCAAACCAACTCTTTTTATGCAACAAAATAAAATAAACATATAATACTATGATCATTCATTACGAAAGTAGAAAGATAGCTACTGTTTTAAAATTTACGGTAACACTATAAAATATCAGTACGTGAATTATGATGTATTAATATGTAAACTAAACATTACTTTATTATGAATAAATCAATGATGAGTTAAGGCACTCTCTAATCATGAACTAACTTAACTAGCATAATTCACATGAGTTCATGTGTAAATAACGACCACCTTAATTACTTATTAGCACATGTTGTTAATTAATGTATTAATTAACATTTAAGTTTAGGCTAAATGTAACCAACATGAACTCAGGAGCTGTTAATGTATAATTACATCAATGAACTGCAGTGTTTAAACTGTTCATGTTGATGTTGACTGAAAACTTTTCTATTATTATTCCATGTAGACCCAGATGGACGTGCAAGAAGAGTTCATGAGCGGATAAAAATGGGTTAATGATGATGTGCCCCTCTAAGTAGTAATGACATAATTATATATTATCAGCTTATGAGTTAATGATGGTAAATTAAGTATAAACTAATGTGGTATAATACATTAAGTAAAAAACAATCATGTACTAACAAGAAATTAAGGTAGCTGTTATTCTCATATGAACATGTGACTAATGTTGTAGTTAAAGTTAAATCATATAGTGCATGCATCAACTCATTATCACTCAATAATAGAGTTATTGACTCTAAAAGTAGTTTATATTACATATTAACACATCATTATTCATGTACTGTTATTGTAAAGTGTTACCAAATTTACTTTAATGTTGAAACAAAAACATTCACAGATTGGTCATTTTCTTTCACATTTCTTATACAACAACATTAAAGTACACAATTTATCTCACACACCGTGCAAATGATTTAAATTGTGTCCTGCTACAAATACAGGTTTAAAAGGTCTCATATACACTAAATGCTGATGTCACATATTGCTCTATATAGTAATTTTGCCAAATGATTTGATTGTAGCTTCATCAGGACAGGTTTTTCAGGGGTGGGGATTCAGATTTGTCAGGGGAGTCAGATTTCAATTGCCTACAACACTTTGACCGATCGTTTATGTCTATCGCCAAACATGCAGAGTAAAAATTGTACTATTTACCCAATCTGCGGAGTTAGTTGGCTTATGGCTTGCAGTATGACTTGCAAACAAGCCCTTTTTAGGATTTAAATTATCATAGACTTTTTCCAGAGCTCTGGTACTGTTTGCATATCGACAGAGAGCTGGAAAAGCAAATCCAAGGCTGGTGTGAGCTCCTCAGCAAATGTTTTAAAAAGAAAACATGTTATGCCATCAAGTGCCATTGCCTTGTTATAACATAAATATTTAAAAACCCTTTTAACATCTCCTTGATATATTAACATCCTATTTTAAAACATATTGCAATTTACTTTTCCTAAAATTTCTTCACATTCTTCCAAAGTATCTGTCTCAAATCTCATATAAAAATGATTCAGTTCATTTACCTTAACAGTTTTATTACAGGCAAATAATGAATTCTTTGTTGTCATGTTTGTCATTCTCCAAATCGAGTTCCAGAGTTCTTTTGTATTGGATTTTAAGAAATGTTGTTCAGCCTGTTTTTAATTTTGTATCTTTGCAATCCTTATCTCCCTATTAAGGTTCTTGTTTGCTACTCTAAGCCCCACTGAATCACCCGACTTAAAGGCCAATTTCTACCTTTTGATGCAGTCATTAATTTCCCCTGATATATGCGGTTTGTCCATGCAGAAGGAAAAATATGCTGTGATAGTTTCAGTAACATTATCTATATTTTAGTCCTGATAATCCATGCAGAGGAAACATCCTTTGAGCTCCTCTATACTTTCATTATGTCTTATGTTCTTATGTCTGGTTTTAGCAACATAAGCATCCCTAATATTGCTTCACACTTCACATATTGAAAAAAAAAACGGGTAAGATTTCTCCAGTCCACACTGATTAAAACCACGAAGGATCAAAAAGAGTACATCAAGTTTATTTTGCAAGTGCTTATGAACACAATAGATCAGCTTATGAATGAGTGCTTATGAACATAATATTTGGTTTGCTGCTCTAATAGCAGTCCCACTAGGTGGAATATACACTGCACTAACAAACATGTTAGTGAATTCCCTCTGCAAATAAAACAGACATAATGTAACATAATAGTTCCAGATCATGGTTGCAAATGCTTTTTTGTCGCAAAATTTCGTCACCAGCGATCATGATATAGATACAGAACCCTCACCCTTATGTCTTACCAGAGTTCTCATCTTTGTCCAAGTGTAGATTGGAAAAACCATTGATTTGAATCAAACTAGTGAAAGTGAGTAAAGTCTGAAAGAATGACAAACTATCCCTTTAACACAACTATGACACACCTTTTTTAATCTCTCACACTTACACAATTGTTTCATGCTATTGAATTTAATATTGATTTATTTGAACCATGTTAAATCATCAACCAATAAATTATTTTACATTTATTCTGGCATACGCTCACTTTTAGGAAGCTTACTACGCGAAGCTTTTTTAATGAGACCCCTTGCAGACATGTGAGATGGATGAGAGAACATTCATTCATTCATACACATTATTTTCGACTTGGTCCCTTTATTAATCAGGGGTCGTCACAACAGAATGAACCGACAACTTATCCAGCATTTGCTTTGCGCAGCGGTTGCCCTTCCAGGTGCAACCCAGTACCGGGAAACACCCATACACTCCTGCATTTACACACATACACCATGGCAAATTTAGCTTACTCAATTCACCTATAGTGTATGTCTTTGGACTGTGGGGGAAACCCATGCCAACACAGGGAGAACATGCAAACTCCACACAGAAATGCTGACTGACCCAGCCGAGTATCGAACCACTGACCTTCTTGCTGCGAGGCGATCACACCCACTGCTTCACCGTGACACCAATGAGAGAGCATGAATAAATAAATATTTCAAAATAAATTACAGCACAAAAGAGAGGAACATATTTAGTTTCTCTATTAATTTTGCCTGTTAGTTCATGGTTATATTTTCATGACTAAACTTTAGCTAGGCGACTTGGTGGTACAGTAGAAAGTACTGTTGCCTCACAACAAGAAGGTCGCTGGTTCGAGCTTAGGCTGAGTCAGTTGGCATATCTGTGTGGAGTTTGCATATTCTCCCCGCCTTCGTGTGGGTTTCCTCCAAGAGCTTCGGTTTCCCCCACATTTCAAAGATGTGGTGTAGGTGAATTGGTTAAGCTAAATTGTCCATATTGTAAGTGTGTAAATGATGTATGGATATATGGGTGTTTCCCAGTTATGGCTTGCAGCTGGAAGGGCATCCGCTGCGTAAAACATGTGCTGGATAAGTTGCCGGTTCATTCCGCTGAGGCAACCCCAGATTAATAAAGGGACTAGACAGAGACAGAGTGCACACAAGAGAGGCCGAGAGAATATTAAGGTTACTATTATTAATTATCACTATTACTAATACTACTATGTTTACTAATTTGTTTCTGTGGGTTCTATTTAATGTAAAAATGAAACATGCTTTGTTAATACGATTGTAACATTTGTCAAGTTATAATTTAAGAGAATTTTTATTAAATTATCTTAATTTTTTTAAAGATAATTAGAGCAGTTTTGCTAAATTAAAAATGTTGCTTATAACTCTGTTGTGTCCTAGTTGAAAAAATACTAAACATAATCATGCAAATAAAAAAAAAATAAAAAATGGATTAATATCTTAAAAATATGCATTTATACTCAAACAAGTATTAAACTTTGAACAGATATGTTGATCACCATTAAATATAGGCCACTATTATATTTAAAAATGTAATAATTTGGGTGAATCAGTGGGTAGCGTCGCTGGTTCAAGCCCAGGCTGGGTCAGTCAACTAAGTTGGCCGTAGTGTATGTGTGTGAATGAGTGTGTATGAGTTTTTCCCAGTGATGGGTTGCGGCCGGAAGGGCATTCGCTGCGTAATAACTTACGCTGGATAATATGGATTTAATAAATCATTAGGCCTTTAATATAATAAACTGATACATTATCTTTTCTTGCTATGGGTTTAATCAAAGACTATAAAATATTATAAAGGGACTTTGGTTTTATTCAGAGTTTTAAAAAAAAACAAAGTTTTTTTAATCATCCAATTATTAAACAATGTTAGAAAACATTCACTGCAAAGCTTTCACAAATTCAACAGGAGAGAAAATTCTGTAAACTCGCTGATGTAATGACAGCTCCAATCATTGTTATTGCAGCGCTTTTACAGTAGGATACTGCAGTTAATTAAATTTAATATTACATGTACCCTAAACATCTGGGAAAATTAAGCACCAATGGTGAAAAATCTACTTTTCAAGCTGTTTGGACAGACGTGTGTAAGTATAGTGTATAGACCGTCATATTGGGGTGATATAAACACACCCAGTCCTTTTTTTTCAATTTAACAACATAAAATAGTGGATCAATTGGAGCGGTTTTGAGAGCGACCGCAACTTGACGTAGGAGTGCGGTCCCCCCGCCCACCAATATTGATTGACAGCCGCGCGTCACAATCATATCCTCAGTTTCTTATGGGTTGCAACTGAAATCTGCAGGAAGGTGGATCTCCAGGAACAGGGTTGGCCACCCCTGGTCTACGCTATATTTCCTACTATAGTCTACGCTACAGGAAAGATGTAGTTTAATGCTTTAAACTTGTTGTCTTTTCAAACTTGTCAGTAAAAATGTTTAACTTTTTTCCACAGTGACACTCTCGACTTCTTCTGTTCCATTTTTGGGCTATATGTTGGAGGCCCGTGAGTGTGATAATTGTCCACCTGCTGGTACATTTAGTGGGATTGACTCGGCCAACAGTCTGCTCCTATGTGGCGTAAGTCCTGCCAACCACCTGTACATAAGTTGGTTTTTGTGATTTATGAGGACTCTCCATAGGTGTAATGTATTTTTATAGCCTACTGTAAACCTCACAGGAGACATGTGGCAAAATATGAATGTGACAAATCCCTGTTAGCTATAATTTTAAACAGTTTTGTCACAGAGCATGTCCTCGTAAACCACCTCAACAATGTAATACCTAGTTCCCCTTCGGGGGGAACTTCAGCACTATAAGTGTATTTGATGTTCTAAATCCACGTATGGGAGGATTCGGTTCAGAAGCCGCTCGTCTGAAAGAGTATTGAACGGGCCAATGAAAGCAATGAATTGGCAGCGCAAGCTTGTGCAGGTGTGCTGCATCGCCAATTAACTGAGCATATAAGCACACCTGGCGCTAGCAAACGCTATCCTTTTCGCTTCAGAGACTTTTCTGATTGAGTTCATGAGGGTTCCTCCTGCTGATCTACAGCCACTTCGAGCGAACGAGTGTCTCCCGGTCCAGAGCGAGTCCACACAGCGGCAGACGGTCGAGCTGGGTTTCTCCCTTGCCTGGCATTCCTTTGGGTCAGGTCCTCCAAGAGTGGTGCGTATTGCTGCAAAGCATCCTAAAAGAGCAACACAGTCGTGCAGCACGTCCTTTTCAGGATGGCGCTCCGACTGTGCGTTTCTGGTTGCGGGGGTTTCCTGGCTCCAGATGATGGGCACGATCACTGCATTACATGTTTGGGGGTCCAGCATGTTAATGTGGTGCTCGGGGGCGGTTCATGTCGTCACTGCGATGCCATGACCGTTGCGCAGTTGAGATCGCGGTTAGCTTTCGTAAGAGAGCGAGCCACCCCAGTCGCCTCCTGCTCTGCAGCGGGCGCTCGGGCAGATCTGAGGGCTCCAGCGAGAGATAATCCGCCGCCTAAGGGCTCGCCGACCTCTCGCTCCTCCAACCGCTCCATCTAAGCTTCGGGTACTCGGAGTGATCCGTCTAATCAGATGGTAGCTCTCACGCTCGCTGACACCAGAGATCAGATGTCTTCTGCGGCATCGGAGGGTGGGCTTTCATTGTCCGACGATGATCCGGACCCACTTGCCCCCTCTGGGCAAGCGAGCGTCGTCATAACGGATCCTGAAGCGGACATGTTGGTTTCTCGGGCTGCTTCGGCCGTCAGGTTGGAGATGGTTCATCCCCCAGCCCCGCTGCCTGACCGACTAGATGGGTGTTACGTAGAGGACCAAAAGGCGAAGCCTTTGAAGCCTCTCGTCCCCTTCTTCCCGGAAGTGCACAGTAGGCTCACGCAGTCCTGGAGGGCACCTTTCTCTGCCCGCACTGCGTCCGCCTCCGCCCTCACCACCCTGGATGGTGGAGCTGCCAAGGGGTATGAGGCGATCCCGCAGGTGGAGCGCCATTGCGGTCAATCTTTGTCCGCGTGGCGCCCCACTTTGCGCGGTCCGCCCCGTCTCCCGTCCAAAGCCTGTAGGTTATCTGCCTCCCTCGGAGCTAGAGCTTACAAGGCTGCGGGCCAGGCAGCTTCCGCCTTGCACGCGATGGCCACCTACCAGCGCTACCAAGCGCAGGCGCTGGCCGAGCTGCACAAGGGTGGGTCTAACCCAGGCTTGTTACACGAGCTGCGCACGGCGACCGACTATGCTCTCCGGACCACTAAGTCCGCCGCGGGCGCACTGGGGAAGACGATGTCCACACTTGTGGTCCAGGAACGCCACCTCTGGCTAAACCTGGCAGATATGCGCGATGTTGACAAAGTTCGCTTTCTTGACTCGCCCATATCCCAGGCTGGCCTGTTCGGCGACACCGTCGGTGAATTCACCCAGGAGTTCAAGGCGGTGAAGGAGCAGTCGGATGCGATGGGCAATGTCATCTATCGGCGGGGCCGTAAGCCCGCTCCATCCCCTGCCGAGCCATCCACCTCCGCTGCTCCTCGCCGGGGGCGAAGCGGGCGCGTCTAGCACGCCGAAAGCCGGTAGCCCCTCCTGCCCAGGGCGCTGCTAAGTCCGGTAAACGAACCGCGAAGCGTCCCTGAGACAGGCCATCCGGAGAAGAGGAGACTTGCTCTTTCCCCGCTGGAGGGCGGGGCCCATATTCCAACGGTACTTTTCAGTGCCACCAAAGTTTCAAACAAAGAGCATTTTATCCCCTTCCCCAGATGTGACAGCTCAAGCCCTGCCAGTCTGGGACGCGCTGCCTCTCAGCTCGCAGGGTCTGCATGCTCCGCCAGCGGCTCTCGGGCGCTGGGGGGACCGTCTCCCTTCTCCCAGCCCCCAAGCCCCCTCTCCGGAGTCAGGGTGCGGACCCAGAGCGAATCGCTCTCCTCCAGCTCTTCTGTGGGACCCTCGCGCTCCCCGGATCAGCACACCCGCTCCGCGCTGCCCCTCCGCGGGTGCATCAGCGATTGCTGCGATGACGTCATTAGCGAGGGCTCTACCTGCCTGGTTAGCGCGAGCAAGTCCCTCGCGGTGGCTTATACGTACGATCAGACTCGGCTACGAACTACAGTTCTCAAAACGGCCTCCCAAGTTCACGGGCGTGTATTTCACCAGGGTCAATCCCCTGTCCGCCCCTGTCTTGCGAGAGGAGATTGCTGCCCTCCTGGCGAAGGGTGCAATCGAGCCAGTACCTCCAGCCGAGATGGAGAGCGGGTTTTACAGCCCGTACTTCATCGTACCCAAAAAGAGCGGTGGGTCACGGCCAATCCTAGATCTGCGCGTTTTGAATCGCTGCCATCACAAGCTGTCGTTCAGAATGCTTACGCAGAGGCGCATCCTCCGATGCGTTAGTCCTCAGGATTGGTTTGCAGCCATATACCTGAAGGACGCGTATTTTCATGTCTCCATTCTTCCACGCCACCGTCAGTTTCTGCGGTTTGCGTTCGAAGGTCGAGCATGGCAGTACAAGGTCCTCCCCTTCGGTCTCTCTGTCTCCGCGGGTCTTCACCAAACTCACGGAGGGTGCCCTAGTGCCCCTGCGGCTCGCGGGCATCCGCGTACTCAATTATCTCGACGAATGGCTGATTTTAGCCCACTCTTGGGAGCAATTGACTGCGCACAGAGACGAGGTGCTCCGGCATCTCCGCCTATTGGGGTTGCAGGTCAACTGGGAAAAGATCAAACTCGCCCCGGTGCAGAGGATCTCTTTTCTCGGAATGGAGCTGGACTCGGTCACCATGGTAGCGCGCCTCTCCGGAGAGCGCGCTCGCCTGCTGCTGAACTGTCTGAGGGAGCTCGACAGCAAATTAGTGGTCCCACTGAAATATTTTCAGAGGCTCCTGGGGTATATGGCTTCTGCTGCGGCGGTCACGCCGCTCGGATTGCTCCATATGAGACCACTTCAGCACTGGCTTCAAGATCGAGTTCCAAGACGTGCATGGCATGCGGGCACACACCGAGTCTCTGTTACTGCGCTATGTCGCCGCACCCTCAGCCCCTGGAACGACCCCTCGTTCCTGCAGGCCGGTGTGTCTCTGGGACAGGTGTCCAGTCATGTTGTTGTCTCAACAGATGCTTCCAGCACAGGCTGGGGAGCCGTGTGTCGCGAGCATGCAGCTGCGGGCCTGTGGGTAGGTGCCCAGCTGCATTGGCATATTAATCGCCTAGAGCTGTTGGCAGTGTTCCTAGCTCTCCGCCGTTTTTCTCCGGTGCTGGAGCAGCAACACGTGCTGGTCAGGACGGACAGTACGGCGGCGGCAGCGTAGATCAACCGCATGGGGGGTATGCGCTCTCGCCGCATGTCTCAGCTTGCCCGCCGTCTGCTCCTCTGGAGTCACCCGCGGCTGAAGTCGCTGCACGCCATTCACATACCAGGTATGCTCAACCGTGCAGCCGATGTGCTCTCACGGCAGCAGATTCACTCTGGAGAATGGAGACTCCACCCCGAGTCTGTCCAGCTGATATGGGCGCGATTCGGGGAGGCCCAGATCGATCTGTTTGCTTCCCCCGAGAACGCTCATTGCCAGTTGTTTTATTCCCTGACTGAGGGCTCTCTCGGCACGGATGCACTGGCCCTCAGCTGGCCTCGGGGCATACGCAAGTATGCGTTTCCCCCTGTGAGCCTGATCGCGCAGTTACTGTGCAAGGTCAGGGAGGACGAGGAACAGGTTCTGTTAGTTGCGCCCCTCTGGCCCAACCGGACCTGGATATCAGAGCTCTCCCTCCTCGCGACGGCCCTCCCATGGCAGATCCCTTTGAGAGAGGACCTACTTTCTCAGGGACAAGGCACCGTCTGGCACCCTCGCCCCGATCTCTGGAACCTCCACGTGTGGTCCACAGACACGAGGAAGACTTAGGTAACCTGCCGCCCGCGGTGGTCGATACCATCACTCAAGCTAGAGCTCCTTCTACGAGGCGCGCCTACGCCCTGAAGTGGAGTCTATTCACTGAATGGTGTGTCTCTCGCAGAGAAGACCCTCGATCTTGCCAGATCAGTGTTGTGCTCTCTTTCCTTCAAGAGAAGCTGGATAGCAGGCTGTCGCCCTCCACTCTCAAGGTTTACGTTGCCGCCATCTCTGCTCACCATGACGCGGTGGCTGGCGGCACCGTGGGAAAGCATAACCTCATCATCCGGTTCCTCAGAGGCGCTAGGCGAATTAATCCAACTCGCCCCCCTCTCACGCCCTCTTGGGATCTCGCCCTAGTTCTCATGAGCATGCGATTTGATCCCTTCGAGCCACTTGATACAGTATCCTTAAGATTTCTGCCCCTGAAGACAGCTCTGCTGGTCGCGTTGGCCTTCATTAAGAGGGTCGGGGACCTAGAGGCATTTTCGGTCAGTGACTCGTGCCTGGAATTCGGGCCGGATTTTTCTCATGTTATCCTGAGACCCCGCCCGGGTTATGTGCCCAAAGTTCCTACCACTCCCTTTAGAGATCAGGTTGTAAGAATCAGCTCTTTGGTTTAAATCATATTTAAACTTTGGGGATTCGAATCAAAGATTCGAACATGATTCACATAGAATTATTTAAAGCTTACACTTAACTTAAGTATTTGTCCAGCAAATAGAACGTTTAATGTAAAGCAGTTCTGTATTATATTATTAGCAGAGAATTTTGCTATTCTTTACTACTTAAACATAATTCACACCAGATTCAGTAATGGATAGAAACCGTGTTTGTGCTACTTGCGTTCTGATGTAATTTTGGTTTCCTTGACTGGTCCAAAGGGAAATCCCGGCGAAGCTGATTGGTCAGCGTAGCAACTTCAGTGACGTGATGGAATTCCCTTGTCGGTGAAGAGGGGTTTCCTAGTCAGTTGCTAGGGATACGGATGTTGGACAAGGCGGCGTTCGAAGTCCTTCCTGGGTTCCTGTAGTTATGATGAGTTTCAGAGTTTGGATGTGTTGACCCGATGGCTTGTTGTTGAAGCGGTTGCACAAGCAGATCGGGGGTCGAGCCGGCAGCAAGTGAAGGTCGCGGTCTGCTCCGTGATGTAACGAGGCTTCCGGCGAGGCGATGTAACGGCCACAGCACGAGAAGAGCGACGTCCGGGCAGCGACGGCGGTGACGACTGGCAAAAATGACCGGCAAAAGACGACGATGAAATTTCTTTGTTCAAAGTTTTATAGGCTTTGGTAGAGGCTGGGTCTACACAATACTTGTCCAATCAGAGAAGGTGCGGGGTGGAGTCACACCCCAATTCTGCCCTCTAGAAGGCCGGGTTGACAAATTGTGTCGGTGCTGCTTTGATAGCATAGTTGTTAAAATAAAGTCTCATAACATGGACACCTTTCATAATATGGTTTCTTCATATAAACCAATGCATTTGAAACTTTCCTAGCTTTCAATCAATACCAAACATGAAGTATGTCATAAACATTCTGTAGATTCCATTTGTCACTGAGGGCTATTACTCAAGAACTATCTATAACAGTTTTGTTAAACACATGGAACATGTACACACAAAAACCTACAGAAACATAAAGCAAACATACATTACTCAAATAAACACAGTTTTACTGTATGTCCATTAAACTTTGGAAGCGTTTCTGATCGCTTCTGTGTCTGCCTGAGTATGTGTATTCCTTGCAGACGCCAAAGGACACGCGAACCAAAAGGTACTTCTCAAAAACCGGTTTGGTGGGTTTTTGATTGTAGAGCCTCTTATTGTTTTAAGGTGTAAAGTTAATTAACACGCAACTGTGATGTTGACTGGATAGTCGTCCTGTGGATTGCCTTTTGCTGGGTGCCTGTGGATTGCTTTGAAAATGAAATCAATCTCAGACTTGTAGGCACCAACCAATCTTTTAAGGATAACATGGTCTGTGACTTGTTCGGTTCTGGAACGCTCCGTTGACTCCCCACATCCCCCATTTGGATGGTGATGTTCCTGGCATGAACATCGGCAGACACTGGAACAAGAGGCATAGGTAGAGAGAGAACAGACACACAAGACACAAACCACATTTCCATTCCATAGACTGAGTTCTGGTGCAGGTTTTAGCTTAAATTGTTCGGGTTAAGAACACAAGGTGTAGTGTAACATTGCCTGAAATAATTCAAATTTAGTTATTTAGCTAGTTTACTTCATTGCGAGTATGTAGTGGCGCTAGCTTCAACTTAAATGAGCAATAATTCTGCAGCAATTGACACTAATTTGGGAGAAGGAGTCAATCCTACTTTTAGGCCCTATGCATGAATTTGCAGGAGTTCCCTGTAGAGGGGACTGGAACTGCAAATCAGTTAGGGAGAGAGAGAGAAAGAAGGAAATCAAGAGGCACAGGGATGCAAAAAAACAAGGTAGGTTAAAAACCAGCAATAACAGTGTTGCATATGTGGAGTGGCTCCTCTCTTACTAGAGGTTGTTCTAGCAGTGCTGTAGAGGAGAAAGTATTAGTGTTGTGTTTAACCAGGTGTTCCCCTAGAATGTCAAAGGTTATGTTAGTATGTAGAGGGTAGAGCAGTTGATCTGTGTCAAGTTGTGGTCCTCCCCCATTTGTTTTCAATGATGATGGAGCTGTCAAATGTTCATCCAGTAACGGAGGTAGCGGAGTTTGGCATGGGTCAGGAAGGGTTTCAGGACTGAACTGAGGTTTGTCGGAGAAGTGGCAGACGACCCGAACGGCACTTTTGGGAGCCTGAGGGCTTTCATCTGCAAGTGTTTGTTGGTTCAGGTGATTGTTGCTTCTCCGCTCGGCGACTAGTCAGGCTGAATCTGCTTTTTCCTTTTCCCGTCCTCCTCTATGCATTTGAGAAACTCTTTCATCATCAATTTCACCAGTTCTTGAGGGTCAAATCCCGGTGGGGTATTTTCCTCTTGCTGGGATTGAGTCTGAGCGTTGTCAGGGTGGAAATGTTTGGAGTACCTTCGTTGACTCCTTGGACTTGATGATACAGGGTTTTGATGTCTTCCCTTGGAGGGACTACTGGATGGTGACCAGCTTTTGTTTGACCCCCATTGGTTTCTTTCCCGGTGGTGTTCAGGTGAGCGTCGTTGTCCACGCGGTCCATCCCAGTGACTGTTCCTCTGTTTGAATCTCGTGTCAGCGTAGGAGTTCCGTTGTCTATTGGACAAAGATGCATTCCACTCTGGGGATGGTGGTCTCACGCTGTTTGAGCGTTGGGCACCCTCTAGTGCCAGTTCTGGATGGGTGTTAAAGTCAAAAACTGTGGCAGTTTTAGTGTTTTTCTCTAACACCATCTTTTGTTTGTTGTGGGCTTTCTGTGTCAAATCTCGCAATTGCTGGATGCTCATTGTTCGTGGGCATGCGAGTACTCCGAGATGTTGGCTTACTGCAGGATGGAGGTTTCTCAGGAAGAGAATCTTAAAGTTCAGGTCTTCTTCCATATTCGGTTCGTTGTGAGTTCCGAAAAAGGATTGCCTGAGTCGGTTGTAGTAAGCATGTGGAGACTCATTGCGAGCTTGTTTTGTCTCCAGAGCACTTAACAGTCCTTGATCTGATTCAGGGTTTGCAAACTCTCTGATGAGGGCTTCTTGGAGCAAGCGATAATCGTTCTTTACCCGAGCCGGCTGTTGGTCCAGAAAGCTGCGCACCTCAGTGCTGGATGTGGCTCGAAGCAAATACAGTCTTTCTTTATTAGAGACATTAGGTCTCATTTCCAGATGGAAATCAATGTCTTGCAAATAAGCGTGGACCTCCAAACCACCTGACACACTTGGAGTAAACTTGCCAATGTTTCTGGCCAGCTTGTCAAGGTCTTTAAGGTCCAGACTGTATGACGATCTGTGACTGGCTATCACAGGTTCTCGTCGCTGTGGGGTAAGGTAAGGCTCTTCAGAAGGTGCTGGTGAAGATCTTCGACGTGGTTTCTCACCTCTTTCAATAGGTGAGAGCTCAGGGACAGGGGATCCTGTCCTGCTTGGCAGGGGCGAGGCTGGTGCACATCTTGTCTTTGGAGGTTCATAGCGCAGTGCATAGGCATGCCTGAGTTCACTGGCAGACTCCTCTTTGATGTCATCCACTTCCTGCATTAGTCTGTCGATCTCATGTCTTGCTTCGCTCAGGTGAGTTTCAAGGGCTTTGATTCTGGCCTTCTTGTCTCTTAAGTCCACCTTCGCTTCCTTCAGTAGCTGTTCAGCGTAATCTAGCTTGTTAGCGACGTCAGCGTGGTCTGCTCTGGCTTGTTCTCTTTCTTCTGTGATGGCTGTTAAAGCTTCTTGTAGTTTGTTGATCTCCTCTGTGGTACCTTCATCCACCTCATTTGGTTGATTCAGACGTTCCTGAGCCTCTAGCTCTAGCTGCTCGGTGCGGGCTTGCAGGCGTGTCAGCTTGTGTTGGAGTTGGGAGGCGTGTCTGTCACTCAATTTGAGGGTGGCTATGAGTGTGTGACTCAAAGTACCAGTGATTTTGGCCAGCTCCTTGTGGTTGAAGCTTTGACTTGGGTCTTGCTTCATGATGCTGTCTATGTTCTCATCCAATTGGTTTTGCGTCAGGGGCTGCAGTGTTTCGGCTGCTGTAGGGAGGAGACTGCCTGTTACAACGCTCAGCCATGTTTCCAGGTCCTTCCAGTGGCCAACAGGATCTTTGGAGTGAGCCATGTTTTGCGGCGGGGGGGAGGACTTAGGATTTTAACTGACACAGACCTTGAAGAGAGATAGAGAGGAGAAAGAAAAAAAAACAAGGTAGAACAATACAAACAGAAAAGGAGAAATGTTAATGTGCAATGTTAAGTGTGTTCTAATGTTGAGTGAAGTGTGGTTCTCTGGAACTGTGGCCCTCTGGTGGGTACGCGTGTCTAACTGGTAGTCTCTGTGGAAAGAGTCAGTAGCACAGACACAGTGAGAGAACAAAGAAAACAAAAGTGATAAGGAGACTAAGGAGTAGGGTGAAAATCTGTAGTTTCCACTTTCCTAGAGAGAGAGTTCCTTTAGCTTTTGTTAAATATAAAAATAAGATTTCTAAATACCAGGACTGAAGTTGCTATTAACTTTCCTCTGAAGTGACAGAAAGTAGGACAACAATAACAGTATTGGCTTCTGAATAGGATTGACTCCGTACACCAAATAAATTGTTTCTGGATGCGTGTTTAGAATTGGATCTAACGACGCCTATCCTCTTGTTGACCTGATGAGTGAGAAAGGAGGGGTGAGATCAGACAATTTCAACAATTAAAAGTGTTCAAGTGTCCCAAACATCTATTAAATGTTTCTAAAATTCTCTGCTTTTTGACTCTCACAAGCACAATCCTTAAACCAGCATCAATAGTCTAGTTAAAAGAAGATAGTAAGTAAAGAGAGAGAACAAAGGAGTTAGTTTTGTCTTAGCATTAGGTGTATTTAGGATGTCAAAGCGGTGGCGCTGTTGAGTTGACATTACAAGAAGTGTTGGTTTTATTGTGTGATATAGTAACCACTTAGCCTACGTAGTAGAAAAATCTGAGTTTTCCTTTTGAAGTTTGGCTAATTGGAGGGCTCCACTAGATGAAAAGACTAAATTTAAATTTGAATTGAACTTAACTTTAAATCTGGAACATGGTAATAACTTTTATAAGTTATCATTTAAATTGATAAGAACACTTATGACTAAATTTAATTATTAATTATTGCTAAAATGATAGAGCCATGCATAAATGAACCATTAATGAAATTAAAATTTCAAAACAATGAAGTTGGTTAGAGTAACATTTAATGCAGTTTATCATTAAATTAAACAATTACAATTTATTTAATCAGTGAGTCTTATCCGTATAAATCAACAGTTATAGGAAATGGGTGTTCCTAGATGTTGATGAATGGAAAAAGTATTTATTCTTGAACAGGTCAGAGAGCATTAATTTATAGTAATGAAAACAAAACTATAATTCATCACTAATAAAACCAACAGCTTATGTGAGTTCAAACTGATCAAATTCAACAGGCCAAGTACAGCAGGAAAAACAAAAATTAAATAAAATAATAGTGATTAAACTCAGCAGTTAGATCGTGCACACTTTTATTAACTTTGCATTTGTCAACTTTTCCAAGGTGAGTAAAGAGAAATAACTGAGATGCAAGAGTTATTTCAAACATCAGCCATACTGTACAATGCATTTAAGACCACTAAATGCTACGTGCTATCTATTAGCCTTCGCTGCTACTGGAAATGCATAGACTTCAATGCAAACGCGTTAGCATTAGTTTAGCTTAGCTTCACGCTATGCTCTTTGTTTACAATTCAAGCTGGCGCTGGTGGGCTGCACATGCACGCTTGAATGTAATTCCGGCAAGTCTCTCTGTACTTCCGGACCAAGGTTGCTGCTATGGCAACGACCACAAAGTGGAATAATAGCAAATTTCACAGTATCACTTGAGATGGCGGCGCATCTCACACTGTTCAAGCAAAAAGCACTAGTTAGATTTTATATCTTAACAGTACTGAATGATTCTCAACTTATGAAAGTGAGACAAAATTAATCAACAGGATTTCTGAGATTAATACAAATCGTGACAGAGATATGGGGGATCTCAGCACTCTGTGTTAAGTCTGTTTAGACTGCAAACACATCCGTGGATTCAAACCACAATTTCAATTGATCAATTTCAAAACTTCTCCTATAAACTACGCTAGGCAGCTTTCTCTGAGCTCCGTGTTTTAAATAATTTACTAAGTATTAGCAAATTACAGGGCAACAAGAATTTAGTTAGCTATGCTAAATCAGTTACCAGGAGAAAACACAGCTGAGTTTCCATCCGGGAATCGCGGCGTACGAAATCATACTGTAAAGGCCTTATATAACGTTATAAGATAAGCACAAAGGAATACGCTTTGTCTTTCTCTACATGCGCTTTAGAGCGGCTTACAGTTTGTCTCGGCGGACAACTTAAATGAAGTTTTACTTTCTTAACAACACTAAATGTAGTCAAGCAATAAAACAAATGGTACCACAATGAAATTGTGCAGTAGCAAAACTTTTGTTCCCTCTAATCTATTCTTTCCGGACAAAAATAGAAAAGATTAACAACGTGATTTCTGGGTTTTGTGCTTTAAAAGTTAGATCTGCTTGCCCGAATTATTCTCCACCACTATGTAAGAATCATCTCTTTGGTTTAAATCATGTTTAAACTTTGGGGATTCGAATCAAAGATTCGAACATGATTCACATAGAATTATTTAAAGCTTACACTTAACTTAAGTATTTGTCCAGCAAATAGAACGTTTAATGTAAAGCAGTTCTGTATTATATTATTACGTGGCCAACAATAACAATATAAAAACAGTATCTAATTATTTAATGAGCAAGGTAGCAGTATCTGAAGCTGAGGCATTAACTTATAAAGCACACAACACACCAACACGGATCTTAAAACGAAACAAAGGTTTATTGCTACTCTATAACACAAAGTACTAATCTACGTAAAACAAACAAATGCACATACATACACACACGCACAAGCAGTTTGAGGAGAGTTTTGACTGAGTGGATTTAACTTCTAGCCTTTGCTAAAGTTCTTAGCATTTCAACCTGAGAGAAACCATAAAAGCAGAGAATTTTGCTATTCTTTACTACTTAAACATAATTCACACCAGATTCAGTAATGGATAGAAACCGTGTTTGTGCTACTTGCGTTCTGATGTAATTTTGGTTTCCTTGACTGGTCCAAAGGGAAATCCCGGCGAAGCTGATTGGTCAGCGTAGCAACTTCAGTGACGTGATGGAATTCCCTTGTCGGTGAAGAGGGGTTTCCTTAGTCAGTTGCTAGGGATACGGATGTTGGACAAGGCGGCGTTCGAAGTCCTTCCTGGGTTCCTGTAGTTATGATGAGTTTCAGAGTTTGGATGTGTTGACCCGATGGCTTGTTGTTGAAGCGGTTGCACAAGCAGATCGGGGGTCGAGCCGGCAGCAAGTGAAGGTCGCGGTCTGCTCCGTGATGTAACGAGGCTTCCGGCGAGGCGATGTAACGGCCACAGCACGAGAAGAGCGACGTCCGGGCAGCGACGGCGGTGACGACTGGCAAAAATGACCGGCAAAAGACGACGATGAAATTTCTTTGTTCAAAGTTTTAGAGGCTTTGGTAGAGGCTGGGTCTACACAATACTTGTCCAATCAGAGAAGGTGCGGGGTGGAGTCACACCCCAATTCTGCCCTCTAGAAGGCCGGGTTGACAAATTGTGTCGGTGCTGCTTTGATAGCATAGTTGTTAAAATAAAGTCTCATAACATGGACACCTTTCATAATATGGTTTCTTCATATAAACCAATGCATTTGAAACTTTCCTAGCTTTCAATCAATACCAAACATGAAGTATGTCATAAACATTCTGTAGATTCCATTTGTCACTGAGGGCTATTACTCAAGAACTATCTATAACAGTTTTGTTAAACACATGGAACATGTACACACAAAAACCTACAGAAACATAAAGCAAACATACATTACTCAAATAAACACAGTTTTACTGTATGTCCATTAAACTTTGGAAGCGTTTCTGATCGCTTCTGTGTCTGCCTGAGTATGTGTATTCCTTGCAGACGCCAAAGGACACGCGAACCAAAAGGTACTTCTCAAAAACCGGTTTGGTGGGTTTTTGATTGTAGAGCCTCTTATTGTTTTAAGGTGTAAAGTTAATTAACACGCAACTGTGATGTTGACTGGATAGTCGTCCTGTGGATTGCCTTTTGCTGGGTGCCTGTGGATTGCTTTGAAAATGAAATCAATCTCAGACTTGTAGGCACCAACCAATCTTTTAAGGATAACATGGTCTGTGACTTGTTCGGTTCTGGAACGCTCCGTTGACTCCCCACAAGGTAGTAACCCTGCAAGCGCTGCCCCCGGAGAAGGCAGACCCAGCCCTTTCCTTACTTTGTCCAGTTCGCGCTCTGTGCATTTATGTGGACCGTACTCAGTCCTTTAGATCTTCTGAGCAGCTCTTTGTCTGTTATGGCGGACGACAGCAGGGAAGTGCCGTGTCTAAACAACGATTATCCCACTGGATTGTGGAGGCCATTTCATGTGCTTATTTGAGCAGAGGTCAGCCGCGCCCCCCGGGAGTGCGCTTCTTTAACAGACATTTGTAGAGCTGCGGGCTGGGCAACACCCAACACATTTGCAAGGTTTTATAATCTGTGAGTGGAGCCGGTTTCCTCAAGGGTGTTAGGGACCTTTGGTGATTGAGGAAACAACTCGGTGGGTGTTATAGCACGCTTGCGGTGCCTTTTTTCCCTAACACGGAGAGATGTGCACCCTCCTGTCTGTCAGTAAAGTTCCCCATTTGGTGAGCCCTGCAGATTCCTCCGAGGCCCCCAGCACTGACTCAGTGGAGGAGTCACTCGCTGGCCCACTACATTAGGTCAGCCCGCTGGTCAGCCCGCGTTTTTGGGTACAGGTGCCTGCTATGGACGATCCCCGCTGGTGATCTCCATATGCTTTTCCGCCACGGTTAAGTTCCCACCTCTGGGTGGACCCGTGCTTTCCCTATCCGCTAACCACCTTCTTATGCACACTCCCCCTTCTCAGGGTTAGTCCATATGTATTTCCATTTGTTCCCTATTGGGTGCGGATGGTCTCCGCAGCGTCCTCCCTACTGGGATGGCACGCTTTCCAACGTACTGTCGTATATTCCTAGAATTATCTAGACGCTAGCGACTCCCAAAAAAATATACCTATTCCGTAAAGCTTCTTTTGAAGTGGGGATAACTTAGGGCCAAGGGCACGTTGGAGGACCGCGCCTCTCATGATTTGGGTGCGTCACGCTTGCCTGACTGCCCTCTCATGGTGGGTGTTGGTAAGGTCCAGTCATTATGGCGCTTTCAATGGGCACCCATACGTGGATTTAGAACATCAAATCCACTTATAGTGCTGAAGTTCCCCCCGAAAGAGAACGTTCGAGGTTACTAAAGTAACCCTTTGTTCCCCGAGGAGGGGAACGGAAGCACTATACTCCGTCGCCATAATGACTGTCCCTTAGCTGTTAAAAGTCTCTTCAACTTAAAAAGGATAGCGTTTGCTAGCGCCAGGTGTGCTTATATGCTCAGTTAATTGGCGATGCAGCACACCTGCGCAAGCTTGCGCTGCCAATTCATTGCTTTCATTGGCCCCTTCAATACTCTTTCGAGCGGCTTCTGAACCGAAACCTCCCATACGTGGATTTAGAACATCAAATCCACTTATAGTGCTTCCGTTCCCCTCCTCGGGGAACAAAGGGTTACTTTAGTAACCTCGAACGGTCATCCCTATGTTATTTTACAAATTTGTGTCCTCATAAACCACATAAACACGCACACACACACACATCCTTTTACACTTTAACTCTTTCTTACAGGCTTCTTAGAGCAATTGTTAAATGTTAGCAGCTGTAAATTTTATAAACTAAAGTCAGGTGTTTATCTTATGTATTTATTAGGACCAGGCCGTGGCTCATCCCAATAACAACGATAAAACTTCAGTCCTAGTGACGTGGACTCCTCAAGCCACTGGACAGTTTTACTTCAGGTAAATTCTTGTGATGCTTTAAGGAAAACCAATACATACTTCACAGGTTGTCCAAAGCTTTTTAAATAAATTAAGTTTTCATTGTATTTTATATAATATTTTGCATTATGTGGAGATTAGCACTGTGGGTTACGGCGATCACTAGGCCCGAATTTATAAATTAGCTCTAGGACATAAATAAAGGGAAAATTATTCATGGTTTTATTGCAGTTTATACTGCTGGTTTGTAAATCTCATATCTGGTTTTCTTTTCAGAGCTGCATTTGTCCAAACTTTCAGTTCCGGTTGGCAAAAAAAAGCAATCATACTCCCAACGACAACAACATTGCCGCCGACAACACCAATGACAACATCACCGCTGGCAACAACCCAGTTAATGACACAGTCAATTATGCACACAATGACGCCGACAACCACACAGACAATGACGCAGACAACTACACAGACAATGACGCAGACAACGATGCAGACAACGACACAGAAAACAACATCGACACCGACCACGACACCTACAACGGTGCAGATGATGATGATGACAACAACCACTACAACAACTACTGACACCACCGCTACTGTAATAACTAGGCATACAACAATAGGTAATAAAAAACATCCATATACAGCAAAGAATCAAAACTCTCAAATCCTCCGCTAACAACTGTGTTTGAGTTCATTTCAGTTGAACACAAAATAATACATGTTGAAAAATGATGGAAATCAGTAGTCTTTGAATTCTATATTATATTTTACTACAATGGATGTCAACGTCTACTTGCTTCCAGCATTCTTCAAAATATCTTCTTTTGTGTCCAATTAAAAATCTCAATGGCTTGAAACAACTTGAGGGTGCTACATTTCTTTCTTTCTTTCTTTCTTTCTTTCTTTCTTTCTTTCTTTCTTT
This sequence comes from Danio rerio, assembly GCF_052040795.2. NCBI lineage: Eukaryota > Metazoa > Chordata > Actinopteri > Cypriniformes > Danionidae > Danio > Danio rerio. Next base: position 22,862,037 of record NC_141028.1, read on the forward strand.
CTTTCTTTCTTTCTTTCTTTTTTTCTTTCTTTCTTTCTTTACTGGTTGAAGTAGTATCTGAAACAGTAGCATTTCTGTATATTTTTTAATGTTTTATTGTGTATGCAAATCATTCACTTTCTCCTGCTTTCTCCTATTTAAAAGCACACACACAAACACTTAAACTCAAATGGAAACACACTCACGAATAAAGTGTCTGTTGCCAGTGCTACTTGTTTTGCAAATCTAAATTTACATGACATTCTGAAAGTAATGGTGTTCTTGTTCTTGAAGCAGAATATCTTATGGGTAGCATCGCTGCTGCAGGATACACACACACACACTCAAACTCTAATATCATTATTATTGAATGCATTATTAAGTGCACTTTGAAGAGTCAGGTCTCTGTTACTAGCTATAAAAAACATTTTGAAATTAACAGAGGCTATAGATGGACAAGTAACTATTACAAACTAATGTGATTAACTACTGAAAACCTGATAAACATCTTGTATACAACTACTGAACATGTCTTGATGTGTGGCTGCCATACTATAAGAGGAATAAATCACAATGGGAAACATGATTAATTTAAAATGATGCACACTTGATGCAGTGAAATGGCCACGACTCAGAGCATTTTGATTTTAATATATATTGGGAAAAATAAAGTCCAATATAGGACAACTGATATCTTTACCTGATATTCAAAGATACTGGTCTTATGTTGATGTAGATTGTTGAAGAGAAAATAATTTTCTAGATATATGTATAAATGAAAGCAAGACTGCTTTTTGTAATGTTCTCATCATGTCTCATAGACACATCCACTGCACTACCAACCTCTGCAGTCGGCAGTACACAAACAGGTCTAACTGTATTCACAACACCAAACCTACAGGCTACAGGTAATTATTGTCTTCATATACAAAATCAAATGTATTAAGTAGATTTTTTAAAGTAAGTAAATGTATCACCTAAAGAACAATCAAATAGAGAATTTTCCATTTCTGCGTGTCTACAGTCAGTATTATGCACAAACAAATCCAACTACAAACCCAACATCATTTACGACATCAAACACACACTCATATATAAAGAACATGATTAGCCCTTTGTGAAAATTGTATATTGTATATATATTGTATAAAATATATTCTACAATTAATGAGTGAGAGCAAGGACATTTTCACAGTATATCCTCTAATTATTTTTCTTCTGGAGAAAAATAAGAAAATGAATAATAATAATATTAATACTTTATGTGTTAACAATATTATTAACCCTCTTAAGAAATCATTTTATTATTAGGAAATTAAAAAAACACACCACTGCTCTCAGAAATAAAAAGCAAAAGCCAAGAGAACAGTAACAGTACCATAATTCTGGCACTGATGGTTTATAAATACACTTTATTAGGTACACCTGTCCAGCTGCTCCTTAACACAAATTTCTAATCAGCCAATCACATGTCAGCAACTCAATGCATTTAGGCATGTAGACATGGTCAAGACGATTTGCTGCTGTTCAAACTGAGCATCAGATTCTGGGTGCACTGTATATATAATAGATTAGCCAAAAACCAGGTTATTTTAATGCATGTAAACAGTGAAATAACCCACAATGGGAAAAATAACTATTATAAAATAAAAATATTGTAAAAAAAAGTCCAACCTTGGCAAACTAAACTCTTGTAGATTTAACTAAACACACATGTAGATTTTCTGCATATTTTTTGCATATTGGTGTGATTTTAGAGCATAAAATATATGCATTCATGCTAAGTATATTTTCTGTTTTTTTGTTTCTACAGTTTCTGCAGTCAATACTACACAAACAGATCCAACTACAAACACAACATTAACATCAAACACACAATCACAGACTACAGGTAAATGACAACATTATATACACACAGTTGAGGGCAAATTATTTAAGCCTCCTGTGAAATATTGATTCTTTTTCAAATATTTGTCAAACACTAATGAAGCGAGGAAAATTACAGTTAAAAAATAAAGTGCATCCTTAAAAATTACATATGGGATAGTTTTTACAGCATAAATAATGTAATTTCATTTCAAAATACAGATAAATAGACTTAAGCATTCATCTAGTTGTTCAAAAACCTTACTGTCTGTGGAGGATGAGGGAGCTCTCAGATTTCACCTAAATATTTTAATTTGTCATTTGAAGAAGAACAAAGGTGTTAATAGTTTGGAATGACATGAGGATGAGTAATTAATAAGGAAAAAAAAAGATTGATGGATAGATTTAACAATAATAACTCTTGTCATCTGTTTTCATTCACATGTAGAGACGCCATCATATCTTTTGCAGTGTGTGCGTTATATGGTATGTAGACTATAAATATATATTATAGTACAAATGCTAATGAATCAGCATGTTGCATGATAATACTACAGACATTCTAACACTTTGCACATTTAGTCTTCATTTTTACCCTATGAATTGTCATGTTGTAGTTATCATAACATGTATATTTTAGAATCTATACATGTTGTTTTTATTTTTGTGTGCATATTTGTATGTCTATGCCTGTCTGTCTGGCTGTCTGTCTGTCTGTTCACACCAGAGAGGTGGTGTGGTACTGTTGTTATTCAGCAGACTTTGTTTTCTTGGAGGCTCTTCTCTCCTCATGATCATCAAACCAGTTTCAAAGATGGTAAGTGTGTCCAAGAACAAATGTACAATGTCAGCAACATGATTCTTCCAGCTTAAGTGATAGATCACACAAAAATGAAAATGTACACACTATTTACTTACCCTTAAGTGCTTCTAAACCTTTATGAGTTTCATTTTTTCTGTTGGATGAAGATAGTTTGAAAAATGTTAAAAAATGGTAACTGTTGACATCCAAAGTATAAAAACAAACACTATGGAAGTTAATGGTCACCAGTTTTCAGACGTCTTTTGTGTTCAACAGAAAAATGAAACTCAAACTGGTTTGTGACAAGTGAAGAGTGA